>NC_034410.1:11279302-11481043 GCF_002078875.1 Numida meleagris
TTCCCTTCCCTTCCCTTCCCTTCCCTTCCCTTCCCTTCCTCACCCTTCCCTTCCTCACGCTTCTTTCCTCTTTCCTAATACCTTGAAGTAAAGTATTCTCTTTAAAGCAGAACTGACAGTAAGATGCATCACAGGAAAAAAAGGATCACTTTCTCCTATTTCTGCTTTTAATTCCTGCTACAGAGTAACCTTTTGCTCTATGCTTTGCTCAAATAACATATAAGATCGGTATTTGGTGACTATGCATGTGAAAAGTAAAGCTCTTACCAGGCAAGATTTTCAGATTTATTTTAATTATCTGACTTCCTATTGAATACATGAGCTGACTTTCTTACTATTCAAAGTCTGTTTTTCCAATGCAAAACACTTGAACAAAAGGTCAGAACAATGCAACATTGATTTAGATGCTACACGGGGACTATTTGCACATAACTAGTTGCAGAAGTGAGTATTAGGTCTTCAGACTGAAATGTAAGGGTTGTATGCAAATCATAAAGTGCTGGCTGATGTATTACCTTGCCCTCTTCACTGTAAATTGCCTTTGTGCCAGCAGGCACCAGTACACAGAAGTATTTCTACAGCCATCACTCTGAATGGATGGGTCAAAGGAGGAAAAGCAATACTCCTACACAATAGCAAAATTTGCTTCTGATGGAGATCTACTTATATATTTATGAAACAACTCAAAACTACACATATTTATTGCCATTTTTATTGTGATATACCAATTTTACATGTTGATTTGTTTAGCACTGCAGTGGTAGCAGAGGAAAATCTTCAACAGAACCATAGGAATCACAGAATAGAAACATGGGTGGGAAGGTTCCTCTGAAGCACACTGACACCAACCTCTTGCTTGAGGCAGGCCTGTTACCAGCACTAGATCAAGTCTGCCATGTCTTTGTCTAGCACAAATTGTTAAAAACTCTCAGTATGGAAATTCCTCAGCCTCCCTGGGCCACCTTTTCTACCATTTCCTTCTTTCCAATGAAGAAACATCACCTGTTCAGTGAGCCCAAACCTTCCAAGCTGCTGTTTGTAGCTGCTAAACACTGCTATGCTGTCTGTGTGTACTGAGATAAGTTTGTTCCTCTTGTCTTTGTAATTACTTTTCAAGCAATCGTGTGAAATCCTGGAGTAAATAAAGAAAGCCTATTTACATTATCACATTCATTCATTAATTTGAAAATTATTATATGAAATACAACAGACAACATCTATTGGAGTGCAAGCCTCATTCATATGAGCCCTTCTGAATCTCCCAGATTTGATTAATCCTACTCAACAATTAGTGAAATGAAAAACTCAGGTGGTTAGTATCAAGTTCTTGAGATGCTTGGCTCTCATCTTTATATATGTTTGTTAAAATGAAGATGGTGTGTCCCAAACCATGTAATGTATAGCACTCTCACTTGTTTTTTTAAATCCTTAAAATACTGACAGTAGTTGAGACTGTAAGAGTTCTGAGTTTTCTCAGAACAAATGAGCATGTCTGTCTTTTCCTTTCACTGAAACATATCTGAATAAATAGTATGTATCCAAACTAGTACAAAGATCTGTATTACTAGATTAATATTTCCATGGTCTCTCCAGTTTGTTGACATTATTTCGTTAAGGGCTTGTTTCCTTTGGTTGTAAAATGTTGCCTTGGAACAAAAGTATCTTGTGGGAATGTGCTTCTTTTGGTAGATGTTTTTCCTTTTTTCTTGAATTTGAGATAAAATTTTGATCAGTGAGACTAGAATGGAGAACAACATATTGTTATGTGCTAATACTGAAGCACAAATTAAAGCCCCCTCTTGTCCTCTGACCACCTGTGAACAGACTGCTATTACTGACAAGACTAGAAAAGACCTCAGGAATTTATCAGGTTCAATGTTCTCTCTGTAGATGGGATAGGTATGTGAAGTCATTCCTTACAGATGTTATTCTAATCTGTTCCGAAAACCCTCCAATGTAGAGAGTCCATATCTCAGAATATTTTTTGTTTAAAGCTTTTAAAATATCTAGAGTCAGCATTAGAGTTTCTACTTATGGGGTTTTTATTTTTTTTACTAACAAGTGAGCATTGTGATCACCTAGTTGGGAAACTGAATTACAGATTACACTGAGCTGTCACTGATGATACAGAAAACTCCACCTTCTCATTAACCAGCTTATTCTGCACAATGGACATACACTTTAATTCCATTGTAATATCGTAAGGAACATAGCAACAGTTCACAAATATTGATGGTATTATCTGTATAATTAACCTCTAATGTGGCAATTTACTTGAAAACAATAGTGCATTGTTTCCTGTGTGTGTTCTACAAAGGCTTCTTTCCACACATGGCATGTTGTTCAAAGCAAACCACATGGCTTCTTGTTTCCTATGTTTATTACTAAAATCTTACAATAGATCTCTCACAAAAGGTAAACAAAAATAAATCAACAGAAGAGACTGCATTTTGAAATTGAATTGTCTTTCAAGGAAGAAAAAATAAGAATCAGTCCAAACTGTAAGTTGAAGTAAATTTCAATGTCAGCAACTTCTGTGATTTTAATGCAAATCTTGCAAGATTAAGTATTTGCACTGAGCCCCAGGTGAAGACACGAGACTTGTTTTCGTAAAGGGAAAAAGAAGAAGAAAAAAGCACAAAGAAAGACACATCTAAGTGTCTCTTATCAAATCACAATGTAAGACGTTAAATGATGTACTCATAATTTCTGGGACAACAAGGCAAATTTCAATAGAGATTTGTTTTCTGTTTTGTATTTAAAAAAAAAAATCCATGATTGCTAAAACAATCTCAAATTTGTCTGGAGGAACTATGTGTTTCCACCAGCTGTAGGTTTGTCCCTACATTTATATTACGGGTGTATTTAATAATACCTTCAAAAAGACATAAAATAAATTTACCTAAACAGTGAGGTCCTTTTGCCACTGTACCAGCTGGTGTTGGCTGTGTGACCAAATTAGCTTTAATGGTGTTTTAGACTTAAGTTACATCTGAATTTCCCAGAATCAATATCTGGAAAAGAAATCAATATGGTGTAGGCAAAGCCAAGAACTTTGAAATAAATATCTTTCATTTTCTTTACGAGAAATTTGGTTTGATATTGATCACTTATTATTTACTCCCCTTTATCCTTATTACACTCCATTTCTCTCCATATCTCTTCTAAAGAAGATTTGAGATACTTAACTTAGAAGGATCTTCCTGATTAGCCAGTCCACTTCCTGTAGCAGTACCCTAATTTTATGAAACTACTTCTGTAACTCCGTCAGATTCTCTTGGATTTTTTTTCTTTTTCTCACCTACCTGTCCTAATGTAAGACTTGTCCTGTAATCTCAGTTTTGGAAATCTTGAAAATTCAGAAGGAGATAACTCCTATGCTTAGTTACTCAGGCTCACAGTAGAACCAAACAGAAAGATAAGTCTGTATGAACTCAATGTATGATAGTATACTGGTTGGTATATCTGTAAGTCAGGAAATGTATTCACTCTTCCCAGCTGTGTCCAGATGAATTTGAACTTCTTCAACAAATAGCATAAAATCAGAATTTTCAGCTTTCTCATCCTTAGCGTTGTCTAATTTTTCTCCTCTTCTATGAAAATAGATGATGATAGAAATAAAAAAATTGAGAATAAAATTTTACAATCGCTTCCAAGAGAAGCTTAATACAAGCATTGCATACTGCCATTTATGTTATTTGTTTGTCTAGCCCAAAATCTGCTTTATACACAGACCGACTAATATTTCCTCCATCCCCTCATTTCTACGCTCCCCCAGGAACCACCTCTGTTATTTGGGGAGCTGCTGAGAATAAAATTCTTGATTATGCCGCATTTTGTGTCTAGAATATCTCTGCGCATTTCAGTATCCATAATGACAAGTTCTTATTTCTTCTCTTTCAATACTGCAATACTTCATCCCCCACTTCTATTTCTTCTCCTTTCCTTTGTTCTCCTTCTGCACAACACAGGCAACCTGCAGCTGAAATCTCTCATTAATTGTGATGTCCATGTTCTGTTCTTCCCTATCTTATTTTTGGTTTAAAGCACAAGCAAGGAAGGGTTAACAAGAAACTTCATAATGTTGATGTTCTGTGGACAACATATAAAATACTCTGTTTTTTTTTGTTAGTTTTTAATGTTTGTAATTCTACAAAAAAACCTATGTCCAAACCTAAAATTTGGTTTATTACTCAAAATTCATTATCCAAAATAATCTTTTGAAAAATACTTCCTAACATATCAAATTTTCATACAAAAGGACTTAAACAAGCATTTCCAGATGCAGACCAGAGCAAGAAATCCGTGTCACCAAACAGGAAGTGAAAGATTATTTTATAAAATACCTATTTCAGAATAAACTGAAACAGATACTTTTGCATTTAAAAATTAGCAGATATTTTTAATGTTCTTAGCAGTTGAGGAGTACAAGAAATACTAGTTCTACAAATGTCTTAACTCCTGTAGTGACCTGGGAAAACCAGTCTTCTAGGCTGTCCCCATTTAACTATTAAGACCAAATGAATGCAGACAGGGATAATTTTATTCTTGCCTCAGTATGCAGAATTATTTATAATAGTTGCAAGTGAACAGGCTATGAAGGCTGAAAGAATTACTGTTTAGAAGCTGAACCATAGCAGTTGGTGGTGTAAGTGCTCCAAACCTTTTGCAATGGATGAGTGTTTCAAACAATGTTCTAAGATAATGTATTTCACTTTGGAGCTGAAGTAGGACAGCAGCACACATATGCTCACAGAACTGCACATAGCTAATTAACAGTTATTACTCATAAAGCTATAGTCATATGATCAATTACAATACGAATGCACAAATGAATTCAGGCATAGTCCAGATAAAAATGGACCTTTATAAACACAGATCTGAGTACTATAAAAATGCATATTTTGAGATTTTTTTATAAACAATCGTAAGAAATGTGTCCTCTTCCTCTTTTTTCATACACAAACTTTCATACAAACAAGTGATCACACACTGAAGTGCTTCAGATGCTTTGTCTGATTTCTTTCTTTATTTTGTCTTTATTAGACTTAAAAGACCCCAATTATGATTTTCTGTAATATGATCAAAAGAAAAATCCAACTTAATTCTGCAATGATACAAATGTCTCCTTCCTGATGATCTATTCATAGACTTTACTCCAAAGACTTCTGAATGAACCGAACACCTATCATATTTCATTCACTTTTTTTACTCTCAAAACTTTCTTCTTTATCTAGTCAGAAGCCATAAACATTTAGAGATGGAAATTCATTTTTATTGCAGAAAAGATTTGTTCTTCTGATCATCCCATGAAAGCAGGTAAATAAAAGTATCAAAACTGTTCTCTCGCTCCAAAAACAGTGATCACAATTTTTCAGATATCTTTAGTGCCCTATGAGCTGGGTGACCAACTGTGAATAACAAAGACCAAGTGATGAATGGATGGAATGATTAGTTTGCAAACACATCATCAGCTGAGTATCACTTGTCCAAACTATTCACTAAATATTTCTAGAGTAAAAATGTATCATTGCTTCATGAACAATTTGATTAGATACGACATTCACTATGAGTCAAGGAACTCTGATATAGATGGTGAACCAGATTTACTGTGATGCCCAGAAATTAAAATAAGACATGGTTTTTCTGGGGTCTTTTAACTGCTGATGTAGCAATCAAACCAAACATACACAAAATGATATCAAAGAACAGAACAAACAAATGAACAAAATACAAATCAAAACAAAACCATGAAAATTGTGGAAAAAAAATCCCAGCTGGCACCTTAAATTGTAAAATAATTTCGGATTTATTTTTGCTTTACTAATCCCAAACTTATTCTGGCCTCGGTATCATTTAGATATATGGCTCTTTATTCAAAAATTGTATTTGAATATTTTTTCTTTCCACTTTAGTGCTAATATGAGCTAATCTGAATTGTTAGGGCATTGTACTGGTACCATTATATTTTCAATAAAAATGAGAAAAAACAATTTCTATATTTCATGGAAAACCTCAACTTTTCAGCAAAAAATTAAAAGAATGTATTTTTGACTGGAACCTAAACTATTGATTTGAAAGTTTTGTGTGACTACGTTTTCCAGGAATCCTAGCTTTGAAGGAAAAGAATGTTCTTTCTTGAGTCTTCAGATTTTGTAACGTATTTAATAAAATAATTAAGAAAAATATTAACATTTGGACATAACTATTTATTTTGTTTCCCTAGGTTTTGGCCAACACAGTGATTCTGAATTCAATAAATTTACTGTGGTATAACAGCACAGTGGAATGGAAAACTGTTTTAATTTCATTCTTTTTGCCCACAGTGTTGAAGTTAATAAAAAACAAAAGTTCTCCTGCAAGTCACCTGGTTTGTAACATAGACAAGGAACTTTACAACTGCTTTTTAAGACTTCCAAGTAATTCCTTTATGATCAAAACTCACTGAAGGTCTTACACACTTCACCCAATTAAAATCTGAGTTTGTTCTCAATATCATTTATAGACAAGCGGAATATGCCCTGAAAGGTAATCTAGTTTGATATGAATGAGCAAGAGTCCACAAACTTTATGGAGTTAAACAGCCATATACAAGCACCTTCTTGAAGCTTTCCTGTTAGAAAAACTCTGCTCCCTTAGAGGGTTTCTGCTTTTAGCCAGAGGTAAATTCAGAGCCATGGTTTTTACACCTACCATCTTTTACCCTGTATGTTGCCTCCAGATTCACTACTGCAAAGATTAAGGCTGGAAAACTGAAAGCTCACTGAAAAAAAATGGATGTAGGCAGGAAATCTGAAAACAGAAAATCATATATTTGATGGACCAAAGTTCACGTAGGCCATTATCCTCCCTTGGATCGGAGCCAGTGCTACAGGAAATGATACAAAGATGCAGTAATTTGGCCCCAGAACTCATACTGATTTCTGACAGATTATCTGAACACAAAATGCATTATTTGTTCTAACACATTTATTGTTGTCAATTGTGGATAAATATATTTCTGACATTTATAAAAGTATATAGACTATTTACTTGGACACAAAAACAATGTTTTGACCTTTATAACTTCCTTCTGTAACCACTTTTCCAGTGTGATCTTGTGATCAGGATGTATCTGTGGAAAACTTCATGGAGAAAAAGCCCACAAATTCTTGAACTCCACCAATGACTGAAGAAGTATTTTTATGAGGGAATGTTTTAGGTTTGTTTTTTTTTGTTGTTGTTGTTCACTTGATTTTAGTAATTTAAAATAAATGTCATTCATTATTTGTGTTCAGATTGTATGTTTGTTTTGAATGGTTGGAGGATGGTATTTTTAACAGCTATTTTAAGTACTTACTTGTGAAGTTCAGGTTACCAAAACACACAAAGCCCTTCCTATTGTTAATTGAAATAAATTATTATCTCCTGAGGGCCAAGCTGAATATCTTTAAAGGATATTTAATTTAAGATCATGTGAATATTTTCTCCGGTATGTTGTTTTTTCAAATGTTATAAAGATTTCCAGAGAGGGTAAAATGTAGGAAAGAACCTAACACAGTAATTTTGTATATTTCTTACACAACATTGGAAAATAAAACTCTTTGCCTTAGCAGGACTTCTTTGTGGACTGATGTGCACAAACTGTGCTTAGTGACTTGTGAATCAAGCACAGTCCCTGAGATCAGAGGCAACGCGTACCCCACACAGACCGCACCATTGA
This sequence comes from Numida meleagris, assembly GCF_002078875.1. Taxonomy (NCBI): domain Eukaryota; kingdom Metazoa; phylum Chordata; class Aves; order Galliformes; family Numididae; genus Numida; species Numida meleagris. The sequence goes on from NC_034410.1 coordinate 11,287,005, forward strand.
CATCAACAAAACTCCCTGTGTGAATAACTCGGATCCTCCAGCAGATTTGAGGTTGAAACTAGGATTTATGAAAATTGCCCAGTGACATAAAATAGATTTTTTGTTACAGGAAATATTTAACTAAGACAAGTTTTTCTTAGAATTAGTAACTTCTGCTTACTAACTTCCGCTTTTTGGTATCACAGTTTATATTACTGTGTCTGTTACCACAGAAACGGAGTATGGTTGTTGCTATGGGAACACGTGGTGTGCTATAAACAAGCTGCACAGCAATAACTTAATTTGAATGCCATTATTGTATGCTACTCTAAGCAAATGGTAAATATGAATTGCAAGAGAGTGTGAACAATATCGAACATCTTTTAAGGTATCTTCTAGTTGTAATTTTAATGCACATTTTACTAAAAGTTCAGTAAGGAAAATCACCAAGTCTTTCCAAAAGTATGAAGTAATAGTTTAAGAATATTAAAATCCTCTTTCTGTCTCTTTAACGCTGGCTATGTAACTTCAACTCTGGGCTTCATATTTCACTTGAATGACATCATAATATTTACTTGCTTTTAGAAATGAGGTGAAATATATGTGGTTCAAGGAATTATTTTAAATAATTGCTGTTGTTATTGTTCAAATTATTACTCAAAATACTTATTTGAATGCAAAAATGTATCCAGAATGCACTCCTCATTACAGTATATCTGTTCACTGAAAAATTATCAGTCTCACCTGAAACTGTATCTGGCTCAAATGTCCATATTGCATATGATCAAAAGCCATAAGATACTAGATATTAGTGTTTTAAATTGTTTAAATGCTCAAAATATTGTAATTATAGCAAATACCTGATTCTCACCACATTCTGTTTATGGCATTTAAAATTGTTTATCTTTGTAACCCAAATGAGAAGAAACTATTTTTAAGATGGTCCAAACATCACTGTTGTACTTTTCACGTATACACAGGTCTAATAAGAGAAAGATTTTTTATTTTCTGTGTTTGGCTTGATAAAACATTATGAAGAATAAAGTGTTTAGCTATATAGGTAATTGAAGCTGCATAAATGTTACACAGCCAAACAATATGTTGAAATTTATATTTAGAGACTGCAATATTGGAAAGAAAAGCAGAATCACATTCAGTCTTTCAGCATTATTAAAAACATGTAGATTAAAACCCACTTGGGTAAATCAAGAAAATGTAAGTGAATTTAGAATATGGTTCACCTAAAAGCGTACAAAGCCATAGTCAGATCTTTCACTGTGTGGAGAACTCACTGCCAGGTCAGAACTTCAACAGCAGGAGCATTTACAAGCCCTCATCAGCCAGAAACAAACCCACCCTCCACAGATGCTCTTTTTTACCAATCAGATGGGGACTGCTGAGCAAGGATGTTGAGGCTTTCCAGGAGATGTGTATATTTACATATGTTAACCAGCCTTGGATTTTGAGATAATGAAGTTTGTTCATTCAGTTTCTTTATACAAATTGTCTGATATTAATTTTTACTAATATAGCATCAGATGACTCTGTGGCCTTGGGCGGAAGACTTACTATTATCTCTGTTTTGTATAAGAACATTGTCAGTGTATGCAGGAATGTAATGAGGATGGCTAAGGCCCTCTTAGAACTAAATCTGGCAAGGGATGTCATGGACAAGAAGAAAGGCTTCTTCAAATATATCAGTAGCAAAAGGAACTCTAGGGAAAACGTGGAATGCTGCTGAAAGGGGTGGGTGCTCTTGTGATGAAGGATACAGACAAGGCAGAGTTACTGAATACCTTCTTTGCTTCAGTCTTTATTGCTAAGGACAGCCTTCAGGTATCACAGACCCTGGAGGCAAGAGAGCAAGTATGAAGAAAGCCATTCTGTTTTATATTGGAAAGTGTGGACTTTCCTTCTAAATGGGCAGAGATCTGCCTCTTCCTGCAGGAATACAGCAATTACTGTTCACCACAGTTAAGCTACTAAAATGAAAGAAAAGTCTAGAGAATTTTCTGCTTCTAGGATCAGAAATCCTCCTCACTCAAGTTTTATTTTGCCTCTCTCTAAGGAAAGAGCCATGCTATAAAAATATGTACTTGAGTTCACTTGAGGACCCAGCATTTTCACCCTGCTTGATATCTTCTCACGTGTACATTGATAAATGTGTCTACCCTGAAAAAGTGAGGACCCAAAACACTTGAAGAGATTGCTTGGTGGAAAACATGCAAGAATAGAGTGTTTTAGCTTACTCCTTTATTTAGCTGTCACAAGTAACTTTCTGCTGGTTGTAGTGGTTGTAGTGAGGAGGAGGCTCAAAGCATTAAAGTAGACTTGTGCAGTGCACATTGCACTATTCTTGCCTAGAAAAACGTACCTGGATAGCTGCTGTGGCCTACTTGGCAACTGCAGCAAGTCTGAAGTGAACATAAATTACTTCCATAGGCCTATGCAAGTGCCAAGAAGTCTTAATATCTGAGGTTACTGCACCTCTTTTTCTTTGCAGTGTAAGAAAGAAGAAGAAAGGAATAGAGCTGTAGTTTGTTTTAACACACATTCTACTTTCAGTTCCTGCAGTATTATGACATGTAGAAACTTCTTTGTCACAGCTGAGCCATCTTTCCCAAAGCTGTTTGATTACAATAGCTGGTGGCTGACTTAGAATCACCTATATGCAGTAGATTACATTAACATTATTTGGCAATTAGTAAATAGTGAAAATTATCCAGTTTTTGTGATTGAAATTTTCAGGCAAGTTGTTCTCTGAATCCTGAGTACAGAAAGAAATCCCCAAAGTACTCAAACTATACTTTGAACCTCATGAGTCAGTGTGGGGATACTTGGCTGACCTTAAGGACTGAGTGGTCAGAACTGGCAATGCTTTGCAGGCTGGTAAAGCAACATCCAGGTCTCATTACTTTATTGTATTTTAAAAGATAATGTAGTCAAAAATAGAAATTCTCAAACAGCGATCCTACGTATGTAGGATGGCTGTTCTGAAAACAGTCTCCTATGTTACGTTGGCCCAAAATGTCAGAGGTGGATGTAGGTGGCAATATTCTGTTATGTTTTGTTACCATATAACAAATGGCAGCAGAGGGGCAGTCTGACAAAATAATATCTGATGTGGTAGTGCAAATGAACTGGATGATCTTGAATTCCTGTATGAGGAAAAAATGGCACTCACTGACATTCATTGATGCTTGGTGAACATTTATGGAGACCAAACAATGAATGTCAGCACAGTGAGGCAGTGGGTAGTGTGTTTCAGCAATGGCAGCGCTGGCAGTGGGTCACCTCTCCTGGTGCAGATTTTAAAGAGCACAGCATGCAGGCTCTTGTTCATTGCTGGCAAAAATGCACAGCTAATGGTGGTGACTATGTTAGAAAAAAACAAATAGTGTTTTGTAGCTCAGAATTTGCTCTATCAAATCATGTTATTGTGCTCTTTGTATCTGTTGTAGTTTCCATAAAAATAAATAGGAGGCATTACTTTCAGAGCAACCTAAAATAGTTAAAGCCTGGCAGAATAGACTCCAAAGAAAGCAAAACTTGTCTTTCTTTAAAAACTCTGGAAATGCACTGCTAGATGTGTAACTCATATCAGGGCTTGTTAACGCTATGCTATTCTTTGTAATAAAATCTCATGGAGAGCAGCCCCCTTTGAGGCAATCAGCCCCAGGGACCAGAGTAACAGATATCAGAAAAGGAAGTCAGTTCTCAGCCCTCTTCACCGCTGGATGCTGAAGGGAGCTGGAAGATAATATGTTGTTAATCCCCGCCATACCCCTCAGAGCTCACTCATAAATTCTTACATGCTTCAGTTTCCCATGTGCATACCTCCTTACCTCACCCCTTCTTTCTCACAGAAGAGTGTACGCTTTTCAAAACTGCTGCGAAACACTGAATTATGCCTTTCTGTATCCAGGTCTGCACTTGATGCATAAAAAGGGAACTCTAAGGGATACTTTTACCAAACACTTCCATCCATTTGGGCCCCAAGCTCACAGGAACATACCTACATGTTGCCAAGCTGCAGATTAGCATGTCAAATCCTCTTCCATTGCACTGCACCTTAGATCAATGGAGGCCAGCTTCATGTGACCCTGCGCAGAATGCCTCATGTACTGGGAGAGCAGGTACTGGAGAGGTCTGCCTTTAAGGGCACTATGATCTCAGCCACTGATAGATTAACAAGTTTGTCAGCTGGAACAAGGAGGGGTTGAAGTCATAGATTTAGACTAGGAGTTCCCCAGGACAGGCTCTGACATGATTTTACTGTCGTGTGCAATCCTTAAAGAAGTTTCAGCTGCCCCCAAAATGGATTTTACTATTATGCATTAGCCCATAAGAAGAATCTCAGGCAGCACATTTGCTTTGAGATTGAAATGAAAAATTGAAGAGGTAGCAGTGCTGAATAAAAGATGTTACCTATAAGGCATCTTAAGGAGATAAGAATACAATGTTGGTTTGACAGGCTTTGCTGTATTCTGTATCACAGGATTGTCTACATATTTGAATTAAACACCTTTGCACAGTAGATGAAATCTGATGCAATACTGTTATCTGACTTGAATGTGTTTGTTTTTCTCTACTGCTGAGAACATGTGAATTGCCCCAGTCAGGATCTGGTTGTACTGATCTGCATAGGGAGATCAAGGTTCCTCTGCACAGGGATCAAGGATGTTTCTTGGATGACTCATACACTTCTAAGGCTGAAGTTAAATACATTCAGAAGGAGAGGTTTACCCTCTCCGCAGGAAAACTGAATGCAAAATGTTTAGGTAGAGGCATTCAGGCCTCATATACATATATATACATATAGAAATGTGAGGAACTGCAGTGCTCTTTTGACGTGAAGAACTCCAGGGTGGAAACTCATTCTTCAGTTTGGGCTGCTGTTTGTCATGAGAAAACTCCTTGTCTTCAGAGGAGGAGAAGACTGGAAAGAATTAGTGTACAGCTGCTTGTGTGCACTTGGGCTTAGTCATCGTTTGTATTTCAGTGTGTGGACTGACATCCAGCTCCTGCAGCTTCAACACAATGGGGCTCTGACTTCACTGGATACTGGGTCAGATGACAAGCAATAGAATAAATAACAAATCAACATTAATTGAGGTCACCTATACTTTAAGTAATTACACAGCAATATGAATGGCAACAGAAAACAAACATTGGAAGAACAGCAGTAAAACGACTCGAGGAAAGAGGATCTGTTCATTCAAACCGATGCAGTAACTGCTAGACATAGTTTTCAAATGAGCTGTCCCTCTTGAATTTGGCAAACACAGTCTTTTGGTTTCACAGGAGAAGCAATTCCCATTGGAGCAGCTCTAGCCCAAGTTGCAGCAGAGAAGAGAGAGCTTGACAATTCAGGCCCTTTTAAGGTCATTGCCGTTAAATTAGTCATTTGGAATCACTAACTATCAGCTTGTGAGACAATCTTTTTAGTAGGTGAGAGTCTTTAAATTTTTATTAGAACAATTAATTCTTTTATAAGTCCAAAAGCAAAATTAATCATTGTGGTAATGCAGCATTAAATAAGTCCCTTGGTTTCACTCAAGCACAGAATTATCAAAGTTTTTTGTTTGTTTGCTTTGGCCAGGGAGTCTGTGTATGTCTTTTTCCTCTCAGTTTACAACAAATTTTATAAGTAACCACGTGCCTGGAGGCACAGATCTCTGAAAGCAGTGACTGGGTTCAGGAGGGAAGCTCACCAAAAAGGGAATTCCTTAGCCTTTTTCAATCGTATCTCCTTCTTTCATCTGAATACACATACAGCCCCAGTGCAGATTCCTGTGAAACAGTGAAATGGCACATCCATACCCATATAAAAAGAATGGCATAATTATAACCTGCTCCCTTCACTCTGTCTCTTTTCTCCTTCAAGACAAATTCTACCTGGATAAATATCATCCTGTTTCTTCATTTGCATTTTTTATGTCTTGTTTACCTTTAAATAAGCATCATGGCACAGAGCAGCTTATAAGTACTTACTCAACCTGTCTTTAACCATCTTTAACCATTGCTGCTGAATTTGTTTAAATATTGCTGTGATCTGTGCTTTTTTATGCTTTTTATGCTTTTTTTATTTCAGATTCAAGTATAAAAATTTCATAATATACACAATCACATGTACTGCATGCACATCTTTATAGGCAAAAGCTATAACAATCAAGCTACCAAATAAGAATTCTTTAGTGGCTGAAGGCTAAAATGTTGCTGTTGTTGCTGTTGTTCAGCTGCAGAAGTTTAAAATACAATTTAACTGCATTATTTTGCTCTGCATTTCTTCCTGATCTCAGTATATGAATGCGATCCTTTAGCTAACTACTTCACAGCAAAGTCTGGCATTTCATCTCAGTCTTCAGGTGAATATTAACTAAATAACCATTCATCTTTGGTGCTCAGCTGTCAAAAAGCGTAGTCTCTGATCTCACAAATTCTGATATTCATTCTAACTTCTCTGCAATTAAGAATTAAATGAGATTAATAAAGTTTATAGATATAAGCATGCGTGTGTTTCCATAGGCATGATACAATGAAAGTGTGTATTATACTTCTAGAAGATACTGCTATTTGGGGGTTAAATTCAAGCAGTTGCTTAGCTTCATTTTAAGGACCCTTTATGAAACAACCAAATTACAATAAATATCAAAGCCAAAACATCATACTGTGAAAATAGCAGTGATATTGCCAGTTCATTTAAATATTGCACTGATATGAAGTATCGCTGTGTACAAACAGCATTTAATAATTGCAGCATTGAGATATCAGGATGGGATTCATTTTATTTAACCACAGAAGTCCACAGATTATGTAGTTACACAGCTTGCTTTATGGTTTTTGGAAAGAAATAGCACTTGCAAGGACAAAATTCAGCTGTATTGTTTGGAAAGCCCTTAGTGAATATACTGACTTGTAATAAAATAAGTATTTGAGGTCTTCCTAGGCATTGCCAATGTAGTTAACCGCATCTTATCAAATAGGTCCTGCTCTTATTGACTAGATGTTCTAATACATATCACAGCCTTCATGAGAATGGCTAGCAATCTGTATTGATGTCCGTTATTCTTTGTCAAATAAAATCTTAATTTTATTTATGCTGATATTTGCTGCAAGGAAATATTGACTTTAATGCTGTATTACTGTTCTCTTACCACATTTCTGCTTGAAACATCCCCCTTTTAGCTGATTGTTCCAATTTGGCTTACAGAACTTTGCCATGTTCCATTTCAATGTACAGCAGTAATCCTTGTTCAGTTTTGACATTTCGAAAACGGACTTCTAAAAACTTTTTTCCTCACTTAATATCTGTGATATTTTTATTTATTGTATCAGTCTTCTGCTGGACAAAATAAGAATTATTAGCAATTAGTTTTATAGCCCTATCACTCCTCTGAAGCCACAAAGCTTGGTTAGGTGTCCTAGTAGCATGACTGTCATGGTTTTGTGATTTTCGGTTATTGGTATTCCACATCATAACATCATGTAGTGGACATACCTAGTTCTCAGAAGAGAAGGACTACTACAGTCCCCATGGTACTTTGCTCCTTTGTAACCATTTTCCAGCCGGAGGGAAAAGATAGAAGCTCGCAGTATAAAAACTTGCAGATCACGAGACCTCATCCCTTTTTCCACCGTCTCTCGTCTCGGCAGCACCTCGCTCTCCAGCCGTCTTATCGTCGGTAGTAGAGTAAGGCCTACCTTGATTTTGGGACATTCTCTCTCTCTGTATTGGATTTATCAGCTTAAATTGTAATTATATTGTATTATAGTGTGTTGTTTTGCATTCCGATATCTTATTTAGTAAATTAGTTTGTTTCTCCTCAGATTGTTGCCACTGTTCTTTGCTCTCAGGGCCATCTCCCTACCCTTTTCCCCTTTCCCCTTTTCCCGGGACGTGGGCCCTTGGGTCCCCCGTCCCCTTTGTCACGGAATCGGGCCTAACGCCCGTAAACCGTTGACAATGACCAAATGGAAATGTTTGTTGATATTTGCTGATTAGCAGAAATATTACAGTTCTTTATGTACTTCTCTATAGTTTTGAGGAAAATGACTGTTGCTTTCCTTTCTTTAAACTTTCTGTACCCTCACAATTACCAGATGGCAGGCTTGCATGTTTGAAATACGTAATTTTGAATTAACCGCACAATTTATAATTGCAGTTATACAAATAACCAACATAGAATATATACAAATAACCAAATTTATTAACCATTTACTGCATTTTTTCCAAAAGAAGCTGTGAATTTGATGCTATAACGTAAGTTTCCTGAGCCAGCAACTTTGACAATTGGCTCTTTATTTGTTAGTATTCCAGAAAGTTGGAATAGTTCCTACAGCTTTAGACATGATGGGAATTTCTGGGGACTGGGCTTTCAGGGTAATGTTTCCATCACTCAGAACCTTTTTGCTTATATTTATCTTTAAATACCTGTATAAACAAGATATACTAAACTCAGTGAAATTATTTGTTCACTTACTTTTTTCTTTAATGCTTATCTATTACATTTATTCCCTTGCAGAAGCAAGTTCATGACATTTCCCACCATTAGTGATGTATATCACTGTATATAGCTGCAATGCTCGCATTTGAGTTTGTATCCTCATTTCAGAAAAAAAATAAAAATAAAAAAGAGTGCTGCATCTCTTTCCATTTTGATCAAGCACATGTTTTCAGCATAGCTGATCTGGGGCTTTTGCTTTAACTCCAGAGTATGGCTTCCTGCTTCTGGTTGCACACTATTATATATTAACTGCTCTGGTAAAAGGCAAAGCACTATTAGGAGCTGCTATTATGTATTCCCACAGCCTTCACTTATTGAGCTGAAGCTTGATTGTAATGCTGTTTTTAGAGCAAGAAGTGTTTCTATTTGGGCGGCCCTAAACCTTCCTAACTGTAGCTTAATCCAGTAGTGCAATTTGCAAAAAAGTTTTGTGTTAGAATTCTGTACTGGTTTGGTAAATCAGTGAAAGAAGCTTGCTGTCCTTTGATGGGAGCATTTTGATCTACTCAATCAGCCATGTAAATTGAGAAATCAGTCTTGAGCTCTGTCTCATGTCAGTTGCCAAATGTCATTGATTTAAAGCTCAAACATTCATTACAAATTCATCAATATAATATGTTCGCATATTGCTGAAGATGCAACATCAAATAAAAATAATGTTGAAAGACCTTGGAAGAAGTTATTAGGATATGCAAGTTTGAAGCACATTTATCTAACTATGAGGTAAAGACAAGAGCACGAGTGTGGTGTAAAGGAGCCGAATATCTGGAGCTATACTGAGTTCACTCTTTTAACACTGCTGTATGTACTCTAGTAATCAGTGTTGCCTCATGTGTGAAAACAACATTGTAATGCAGACTGCAGCTGTCAGATGACTCTCTCAATTATAAAGTAGTCTTCAGAGACTGAGAAATGGAACCATGCAGTAAACGACAACTTAGCATAGATTATTAATCAAATTTATGATCTTATTCTGCATTTTCTGAAACTGAGGAGTTATTTGTGAATTCGTTGCACTCATTGCTTTTAATTAAAATCACATGTGAGAAAAGCTAGCTTCTGGGCACCAGCTGATACTACTTGCCCGTTAGTGAATCATGTAAGACACATGATCAGTGCATGTGTTCTTATGACTGAATGCAATTCATCTTATTAATGATATGCATACCATTCAAGCAGATAGAAAAATTGAGCTGAAGTAAGAATTTTGTCTACTATTGGAAAACAATAGTGATCAGAACGTGCTTAATTTTACTAAATTTTTTATAACCTAGTGGGAATTCTCAACAACGTATAATAGCAGAGAGCTTAGTAACTTCTTCTTAGCCTGTTTTTATGTAGAAGAATGTATTTTGCTGTAGATGAAAGGACTTACTCATGTGGAAAGATTAGTATACAAATGCTTTCTGTGTTTTTATTCACTTTTACTAAATAGTGAATAGCTGCCAAAAATTATTTACCCTTTCAGCTTTTCCAGTTAGCTTAATCAAATTGTTCAGTTTTGCTACAGTGGAAAATGTATTATGGTGCAGAATATCCCTGAAAAACCATGAAGGAATGGCAATAAATTTTTAATGAATCTTTTATCTGGATTCCCCCCACACTCCAAAATAAGACTTTCCACAGACCCCTGAGATTTTTCAGTCATGTAAATCCTTTTCTGTGGAGATGTATGGACCTAGTACATAGGTAAATCCTCAGAACTCTAAAGATATAATTATTCTGTAATATAGTGGAGAGCTGTGAACTAATAAAAGGCTAAAGAGAACATAAACAAATGAACACAAAACAAAACCACACTGAATATAACTTTAAAATTTCTATTAAAAAAATGCTATTTCATTCATTAGTCAGACTGAGGCCTGAAGCAAAGAAAGGCTTGTGCACATTTATACTTCATGTGTAGTCCCAGTGAATCCTAACATAGGTGTTTAGGATATGGGGAGAGAAATAACTAGGAGCTCAGGTAGCACTGACATTTTTTATTTTGTCCATTTAAGATTTTAAGGTCCTCAATGATCTTTTCTGATCTTTGTTAGAAATCAGACAGTTAAGAAAGACACCTATTGGCATCCCATCACTTCTGTTCACACTTAGACATCATCAATTTATGTTACTTCCTGGACTGTGAATTTGGATGACTGGAAAATGGAAAAATCCATTCTGCTACCTTTGTAAAAAGCTTCACCATATATAATGGTATTAGTACCTTTACTGCCACAGTTAAATCTGAGCCCTCAGTAGAAAGTCCACTGCAGCCTAGAAAAAGCACAAGTTTTCAAGGAAGAGATGAGGAAAGGAGTTTATTGTAAATTGTGATGCAGTTCCAGAGGAAACACTAGAGACAGATTTCCTATGTTATTTCTTTTTCCCTTTAAGAGACATTTGCATTACAGGATGTTTCCACAAAATGATTTGACACTTCAATTCATTATTTATCCCTTTAAAATGAAGCTGACCTAAAATCCCCATGCTACAGTGTAGGCACGTTAATATTAATGTTATTTTTTTTTTAAACTCCCCCACTGTTAGGTTCTGCCAATGGTGCTAATTGCAAATTCTTAAAATCACTGTTCTTTCTTTTAACTTCTGAATTCTCAAGTCACAGCAGTTTTTTAATAACATAATTTAAACCAGGCAATATTAGATGCTTCTCCATGAGTTTCCATTCTGATCTGCGCAATGTTTTAGACATGGGCCTATGTATAAACTTTTTGAAAACAATGTCTATTAGCTAGAAATGATTTAATATCTTCAAAGGGAGGGAGTAAAAGAAACATAGGTCCATTCTAAGCCCTCTATTTTCATTCTGTCTGAGAAGGTGTTCTCATTTCTGAATTTTACTCAGTTCTTATGAACCGTATGCTTCATGAAAGAAAGCTTTTGCTGAATCTTGTGCATGTTCTTGAATTCCTGTGTATATATCAGTGGAATTGAATCACAAGATGAAATTCTAGCGTGTGCTTTTCTTTCAGGAGCTAACTAAACCAAATCAAAGTAATGCTAACAATGCTGCTTTTTTTTTTTTTTTATTAAGTTTTTTCTACTTGTTTAGCAAGCCAAATCAGCTCAGTAAGCCTTAGATTTGAATAAAAGGCAGCAGCATCTTTCTGAGGTTGGTGGTAAGGGGGAGAGTGCCTTCTGGTACCACTGAACTGTTGTTCTAAATAATTATGTAAGAAGTCAAGAATTGGCCCTTGGCTTGTAATCTAAGGCATAACTATCCAATCCTAAGAAAAATATTTCAACCTGAACATGAAAAATGCTTATTGATAATATTAATAACCCATTGAGATTTTTTAAAAAGGAAATTTGTGCTTTCTTAGCTACTCAGTAGCATCAAACCAGTATGGCTACAGGGAGGAAGAAGGAGCCACACTTGATGTCAAAAGTGTAGGTTATAAGAAATTCTGCAAGAAAATCTACCTAAAGTGGGCCAATAAACTCACTTCTTATCCAAACGAGTGTGTTATTTCTCAAATACTGTAATATAACTTTTTTTTTCCTACAGTCTGGTCTTTTTTATTTATTTATTTACATTTTTGTTTTGTTTCATTTTCCCTGTGGCCAGCTATAAAAACTGAGATCCAGCTTAATCTTGTGATTCAAGAACCATCTTGAGGCTTTAGGATTTGGATTTGGATATGAACTTTGAGACAACCTCTCTCTTTTTTTCTTTTTTTTTTCATTGCTTATCACCTCCCGTAGTGGTATGATGCTTTAAGACATAGAGGTGTACATACTTGGCAACGTGGTATCCTCTGCAGAGGATAACATGTAATACAGGATTTCTATATCTCCCTCCCTGAAAAGATGTAAGCACTGTGAAGTCATCAGTGAAGTGTTGTAAGCAACTCATCCTTACGTAACACAAAGGAGACTTCACTGCTCACACTGCTTTTCTTTTGGACTATGTTCTTCTTTTGGAATTGGGAGAACAGTAAGATACCTAAACTTCTAAGCTGAGCAAGCCACTGTTGTCTCGGATCCAGGTTCAGACACGCTTGTAAGCTGTATGGAACCTTAAAAAATAAAAAGTTTCCATGGACTCAGGGGGTAATGATCTCTTTTAGAACCTTTATATTTCAATGGATTTTGAGGGGGCTATGTAGAGCTACAGAGCATGTTTAAATTGTAGCTGTAGATATTAATTCTTGTTGTTCACAATCCATGTCTGTCCGTCAGAAAAAAAAGAAAAATTTTACATATATAATTATTTATATGAAGTCTACAGTTTTCATTCCACACGACAAAAATACTACAATAGCCTCATGAAATATAATAACTTCCAGTTATCATATAATATGGCACAAGGTGCATGTAAAGCAGAGAATTATACAGACATTGTGAGGCATTCAGATCCACTGAGTGCAAAGAAAAATGATATTCAATTTTCATGTGTGGTTTATATTTGAAATTCTTTCCTGAGATGAAGACATTAATATTTTGTAAAAGTAAAAGGTCATTTATCAGTAGCATTCACAGATTGCCAGTAAAAGATAATGCTTCCCTAGTGGACAAGATTTTTTACAATATGCCTTCCACATACTAATGAAATCCCCAGAAAGCAATGGTTGGTTCTGTAGTTTGCTAGATAAAGGGGAAAAAAGAGGACTTGGGAGAGTATTTTGTGGTGAATAATGCAATTGATTTATTTCACTCCCTTTTCTGCTTGCAAAAGATCAAAAAAAGCATCTAAATTTCAGATTTTTTATAGATTTGTTTGTAATTCAGAAATGCTCGGTAAGCACTTAATGTTTTTTTGTATTGCTAGTTAATTACCCACACCACGATCCAGTGGTGAACTAAGAAATGTAGTGTTCTTTTGTTTTCCTTCATGGATGACTTAAGGACCATACTTAAGAATAAAAAGAAGTCTGAATTTTTTTTTTTTTAATATATATTTTTATGAATATTGTCACCAGTCCCAGAACTACAGTTACTAGCTGCAACACCTTAAGGCTGTTCTTTCTCATCTGAGGATTGCTTTTTGAAGTTCCCAGGAGGTACAGCTGCTTTTCATTAATATAGAGAACTTGGAAGCCTCACCCAGTGGTACTTGCGGAGCTGATTTCTTGGGCAATAATAGTAAAATTTGTAGGGTATTTTTTAATGATGAATTTCCCTCCTTGGGAAATTCCATGTTGTGGAAATGGGAACTTCCCACAGTAATTTAGCAATTCCAAAGAAAAGCAGAGCCTGGGAAGGGATAGGGAAGAGCAATGCAGAAAAGAAGGATCAACCATACACCAAGAGCCTAATGGTTAGCTGGCTCAGTGCAAAATAGGAAATACCGCAGGTTGTGGTTTTGCCTCTTTCAGACCAAGTTTTGTCTCCTACTGCCAATCCCCAAAAATGACTTTCAAGTCACTACAGATTTGCAAGTGTGTCTTTCCTGATCTTTCCTGCTAGACATACCCTACTTTGAATAATTAACTAAATGGTTATCATAAGAAAGTCCTTAAGGTGAATAATCTGTATCCTAGGAAAATGGTTAAACTTCCAGACAACTTTTAGCTCTAAAAACTGTATTTAGTTGTTCTTATTGGAGTTGTTCCATGTTTGATAAATGCATTTGGCACTTGACATATCAATTGGTTTCAAGAAAAACAAACAAAAAAAAGAGAGTAATTTGATATTCTTACCTCTGTTCTTTGTTGGCATCCTTTTGATTTATTATCCACCTTAAGCATCATGTCAGACACGAATGTCAAAAAAACAAACAAAAAAAAACAACAACCAAACCAAAAGTCATCACCACAAGAACAGCAACAACCAATCAAACAAAGAAAAAAACACAAAAGTAATTATAAAACAAGTGAAAGTAGACATGGTCTTCCATTTGGAAATATAGTCTGCATTAATTATTTTTAGATGCAGAGCTAACTGTACTGAATCCCAATGCACTGAGATATCTCCAGTGTGGGTGAAATCCACAGACAAAATTTTCTTCAAGGTACACTGTAAAAATATCAGCTATAATGAGAATAATACCTGATATCTGCAGGATCCCCCCAGAATGCTTAGTGATCACTTGATCACTTTTTCATTAAAGATAAAGCACAGAATCATAGAATCATAGAGTGGCTTGGGTTGGAAGGGACTGCAAGGATCATCAAGCTCCAACCCCCATGCCGCAGGCAGCGCCGCCAACCTCCACATCTAAAACTAGACCAGGCTGCCCAGGCCCCCATCCAACCTCTCTGGGGAGCCTGTTCCAGCACCTCACCACTCTCTTGGTAAAGAACTTCCCCATGATATCCAACCTAAATCTTCCCTCCTTCAACTTAACACCATTTCCCCTTGTCCTGGCATTATCTACCCTTGCAAAGAGTTGACTCCCCTCCTGTTTGTAGGCTCCCTTCAGGTACTGGAAGGCTGCAATGAGGTCACCCTGTGGCCTTCTCTTCTCCAGGCTGAGCAAAATGATACTTTCATTTAAGAAGGAAAATGCTTTCATGATTGTGGTAAAACAACATGAAATAATTCAGCATTTCAAGATAAATATAAATTTTGAAAAATCTTTGGTATGAAATATTTTTGTGTATTTTAGAATTTTTTCCTCCTTCCTTTCATTGTAACTACTTGTTTAGTATTACTGCAACTTCAGATAATTCTAGTATTCCTCCAAAGCCATTTTTCTTTGAGAATCTACTTTTCAAAGAATCCAGAAAACAGTAACCCAGTTTTACTCATTAGTCCATGAATATACTAATGGAGATGATTTTTGTTCTCAAGTCAAAAAGCCCTGAGACATCTGTTTAAATTTAAACAGTTAACCCCTGTGTCCCTATTGACTTCAGTGGGAATAATGACAATCTTAAAGGTAACATGAATAAGTGCTCTTGTTGATTCAGGACACTACTGCCATTCTCACTGGAGTACAGCAATGAATCAATGCAGCAGAAAATATGCATGGCACTTGAACCAGCGAAGCTTTTAAAATATAGCATAGACAGGCCCACATGCCCTGAAAATATTTCACCATGCTATATTTTCAATGACTTCCTCTTGAAGTCAGATAAAGGTTACAAAGTGGGAAAAGGCACACAGCTGCACACATGCACACAGAAAGAGTATTTATCTTGTTGTTATCTTACCAGAGATTGAGCTGATGAGTTAATAAAATTAAGAGTTAATTTAACAGTATTTTTGGAGTAAAATATTTTACATGTCATTGTAGAACAGTTGTTGGTAGAAAAACAGCTGCCTACCGTGAAGTTTACGACAAAATAAATGGTGAGAATTGCCAAAAGATCTATAGACCCATACAGGGGATTACTTCTAAAAACTGACAGAAGGGCCATGTCTTGATGTGATCACCAGCTTGGAGGGAGTTGGTAGCAGAGTACTTTTCAAATTATCTGTTACCCTGGGAGAGAAGTGAGATAACTCATCCTGTACAGGAAAAGATTAGCTTCCAGATTATGGGTAGTTACCACAAAACCATCAGTCTACTCAGCACCACTGCCTTCCCACATTCCCACCACTGGAAGACATTGATGAGAAAGGAATAATTCAGAGGAATATAGCATTAAACCTGTGATACTAGGGTCAACCATAGGTTGCTAAGGCATCGTGAACCACTTTCAATCTATCAGTAGTAGAAGATTACAGACAAAAATTAAGCAACTTTTCTTATGAGATGAGATCAGGAAGATGACTTGGCTGACATCACTTGGTTTTCAATTCATCTCCTGGGCCAGCTGGCTAGAGGGATGAGGCAGGAAAACATGCCCAGGGTGGGAGGAAGTACAGCACTTATATCATCTTGAACTGTTGTGAAACTTCATCCTAAAAACTAGGGCAAGTAAGTCTTTCTCTGGCATAATTTTTCCCATCTTATCTAATCAGTAACATAGAAAGTCTCTCAGGCAAAGGTTGTATTTGGACTGTCATGGGTAATTGCCACTAATGAACTCATCCTCTATGCATTTGAATTATCTCTCCTTGAGCCCATTTGTACATTTCTTAAAAAACAAAAAATGGAATGGAAATTGCAAAAATCTTATTTAAATTTGTTTTATTTTATCCTCAGCCTTCCATTTTCTTAAGTAACGCTTCATTTATTTTTTTTTTAAATCATCACTTTCCCTGTCCCCACACTCCTCTCTAATTTTTTTCCACACCACTAATCACCAATGAATGACAAGAGAGAAGTTATTTCAGGAGTGATCTTAAATGCTAGAAGACAGTAGAATATTATGCTTCCAATTGCACAACTAGAAAATTGTAAAACAGGACTTACCTTCATAAAGAGAAGATATACTCTGCTTGTACTTTGCAGCTGAAGAAAATCAGTATATCTTTGCATACCTCAAATGTATGCCCTGGCACTACGTTTTATAAGACCCTGTCTTTTCACCATCAAAGAATATATACTAGGATTTTAGTTCACGGAATAAAGTATTTTATAATCAAATGTGTTCTCCCAGGAATGTATGAGAGTTTCATCATGTATGTCACTAAGTTTGGAACTGCTCTTGTGAAAGTTTTTTAATGATTGATATGGCTAAAGAAGAAAAAGCTAAGTTTTAAGGAAATCACAAATTTATTGCTCGTCAGTGGAAAATCCTGTTTTTTTTTTTTCTATACTTGCAGAATAGAGGATTTTAAAAAAGAAAAACTCTGTGGAAAATAAATTATAATTATGGATTTTTTTTGTGTCTATGAAATATAAACATTTTAAAATCTGCATTGGAATTTTATCAACTCATTTTCTCTATTGCTTTTACTGTAAAAGCAAGGATATGCTTTCCATTATCAACTAATGTAGATTTTTTCCAGACAGAAACAAAACTGTTTCTTTTGTTGGATTGTCATTGTTAATCTTAAACAAGAGAATTTCCTGAAAACAGATTTAGTGTTTCAATAAACCCGGTTCTGATACAAGTTTATGGCTTTCATCTCTCTAGTGGCTTTTCAGCATGCTCTGTGCTCTGTTCCAGACCAAAGCTTCTCTGAACAGTTGTGTGAATTGTGTAATGTTGGGTAGTTTGCATTTCATTGTTACAGACATTAATGCTGTCATGCTGTAGTGAAGAGTTGGGATTTCACTGTCATAGCTAAATGACCAGCTAGTTTATATTATACCTGTGAAGTTTTGGAGTCAGTTAGGTTAACATATGAATAGATATGTGTTACAAGCTTCATTATGGATCAGGAAGAGCACAGTGAATAACAAATGCTATTTTATTACAGATACCAATGCAAAGAGTCATAGAAGGTTAAGTATAGTTCTAAAAATAAATACGATAAATTTACACTTGGATTATTAAAATTAAATATTGAGTGATTTGTATAAGCTCCTAAATAAAAGACTACCATCCTTAAGCATGACAAGATGACAGCTGATATATCTCCCATCAAAGTGAAAAAGGTGTTCTGGAAGTTTAAACTTAATTAAGGCACTTATAGTATCCAAGTTCTTTTTCCTCCTCTATCTGTCTGGGCTCTTTCCAATTGTATGTAAGCCTTTATCCCAGTTTCTTGAAACTATTCAGATATATCTCTTCTTTTGAATCCTCCTTCAAAGCTCTCCAGTCATAGCCCATGACCAGAGAATACAAAAAGCTAAGTTCTCATGGAGGATAGCTGCCTGGAAAGGTACTATATTTCTGGTGAATAAATAAATCAAAGTTAGCTATGGAAAATATTGGTCAAAAATTGAAAACAAGTTCAACTTCTATTTAAGTTCAAAACAATTAAACTGAATAAAAGATAGGAAGTTGCTGTTTTCCAGATGTGTCTGTGTGGCTTTGTAGCCCACTGACTCTTGGCTATTTTAATGAAATTTTCTGTAATACAACATTTTTCTGGAACAGCTATGTTGATGAAGAGAGTGGTAAAGTGTGATATGTGACTGACAGAACTACCCTGGTGAAATTGCTAGTGTAAGCACAGGGATATTGGCAGAACTGTGCTTTTGCTGATACTTCCTTTCATTCTGAGGAATGTAGAGGGGGAGAGGAGGAAGGAGAGAGGCAGTATAAGATTAAATGATTGTAAGCAAAGAACAGTTTTATTGGTATAAAATACTTTCATGTTAGGAAGCACTATATCAATGATTGAAATCATCCTGTTGATAGTATCTCACATTGGCACTTCATGTATGTATACTGGTGTTAGGGTAGGACAAATAGGTGTCATGCAAAGAGTCAACATTTACAAAGAGGCCTCTGATATTTCCTTTTAAATGAGAGTATAGCAAAAAGAGAAATGAATAGTTACACTGTCACTGAAGAGGCATCTCAGATTTTTGTATAAGATTGAAATAACGGCTCATTTTACACCCAGAAATCACCAAAGTCTGTGATACTTTCAACAGATTCATAATTTAAAAAGCTGAACAGTAAAAGAAGTGGGAGAAGACCATAGTATATTATTGATTCATAGATCAGAGTGCTGCTTTAAAGAAATTATTCAATTATGTTGCTTTAACATTTTTGTCTAGGTATAAGTACCCAAAGAAAATAATTGGTTCACTTCGAACCATCAACTCTATTGTATAATTACTTTAATTAGGTAGTTTTTGAACACTGCACATTAGCTACACGACAGAGCGGAATCGTTGTGGTCTATTGAGTAATTATTTAATTAGGCCACATTTTAAAAGCTGTTTATCTCCCATGTAATAGTTGGAACCAGCTCCTTCTGGTTTATTTTGTAATTGCTTAATGAGGCCAAAAGTATCTATTGCAAAAAAAATCTTTTCAAGAACAGTACTACTCTGTGCTACAGAGGAAAATTAAATATATATATATATATTATATATAAGGTGTTTAAACAAGAACTTGCTGCAAACTGGTAAGAAATTTGTACACAGTAATGTTACAATGATTGAAACAAGGGGGACAAAATGGTTGCAGTCTTTGTACTGAAATACTAATGCACATGAATAAAAAATGAGTAAAAAAGAAAATGTTATTTACTTTTGTTAGCTCATCTATGTGAAAGTAAAAATGGAAAGCAGCCAATAGTCAACTTCTTCCTCATCCAGCCAAGGAAAATGAACGAGTGATACAAAACTATTTGACAAGATAAAAATGATTCAGAGTTCTTAATTAAAGAGAGATAACTGATCAAAGCAGAAGCATGGCCTATGAAAATTATTTTATTTGTAAAAAATCAACCTGGATTAGATCAAACATTATTTTCGAACTAGGGAGTTTCTGCAAACTAGATATGATCCTATCAACATTGAAGCCAGTGCCACAGCTTCCACTCACTTGACTGGGAGCAGACATGAATGTGTGCCATTTCAAAAATGAATGAGAACTTTTCAAGGAGTCTTTGAGAAAAATAGGCATTATCATAGTATCATAGAATTTTAGAATGGTTTGAGTTCTACCTCTCCTGCTACAGGCAGGGACACCTCCCATTAGACCAGGTTGCTCAAAGCCCCATCCAGCCTGGCCTTGAACACCTTCAGGGAGGGGGTATCCACAACCTCTCTGGGCAACCTGTTCCAGTGTCTCAGCACCCTCACAGTGAATAATTTCTCCTTAATATCTAGTCTAAACCTACCCTCTTCCAGTTTAAATGCATTTCCCCTCATCCTGTTGCTACATGCCCCTATATAAAGTCCCTCCCCAGCTTTCCCCTAGGCACCCTTTTGGTTCTGGAAGGCTGCTATAAGGTTCCCCCGGAGCCTTCTCTTCTCCAGGCTGAAGGGTCCCAGCTCTCTCAGCCTGACCCCATAGGGGAGGTGCTCCAGCCCTCTGATCATCTTCATGGCCCTCCCCTGGACCCACTCGAACAGCTCCATGTCCTTCTTGTGTTGGGAGCCCCAGACCTGGATGCAGGACTCCAGGTGGGGTCTCACGAGAGCAGAGCAGAGGGGCAGAATCACCTCCCTTGCCCTGCTGGTCACACTTCTCTTGATGCAACCCAGGGCACAGTTGGCGTTCTGGGCTGCAAGCATTCATTGCTGGCTTGTGTTGAGTCTTTCATCAATTGGCATGCCCTAAATCCTCCTTCTCAGGGCTGCTCTCAAGCCATTCTCCACCCAGCCTGTATTTATGCTTGGAAATTATGGAAATTACTATCCCCTATTATATTTAAAATTATTTAAAAAGGTCTTTTTTGGTGGTAAATGCATTACTGAATGTGTCTATTTTGCTGAGATACTTAAATATAATAGTCATAAAAGGACATTAGAAACATGGAAAGAGTGCTTCAAAGCGTAAAGCTCTTTGTGAACTTCTATACATGTAAGAGATTTGTATGAGATACTTAGCAACTAACTACAGATAAATATGTGATTAAATTTACAAGTGCTAGATTTCATGAGGTGATGAATTATTGTTTGTTTGTTTGTTTGTTTGTTTGTTTGTTTGTTTAAGGAAGGATAGAAGAAATACAGAAACTGTATTTGGGAGAAATAGAATGCATCAGCAGTGTCTACCCACAGCATCCCGCTGTGAAGAATGATATTCTTTAGGTGTCAATACATGTTTTTCTGCTGGCTGACAAGAAAGGCGAAGGTGGAACAGTTTCAAAATAAAAGGAAAGGAATGACAACAATGATAATGCTGTTGTAGCTGTATGCCTAACCTTGCCTTACTGAAATAGAAACAAAGTTTCAAATAAAAAGATGAGACTCATTTCTGTAGCTGACCTTTGCCCTGAATCCATCCAGAATTATGTCAATTTAACAAATTACCACCCATCAGTAGAACTGCAGGAACTGTCTGCATGCACACTGTGAGCCTGTGTCTGGCAGGGGGGTTGAATCTGTACAGTGGAGATTTTTTTTTTATGTATGTCACATTAGCTCAAAACTAGAAAGAACTTGTGAACCTTCATAGTAGTTCCATGCTAACAGCAATTAAGCCACCTTGGAACTGTCACGAGCCTGAGCCAGTAGAATTACTTGGGAGCACCAAAAGAATTTGCCTTGCTCTTAAAGATGTGGAGCTCAAAAGTAGTAAGCTTTTAAATCCGTTACTCATTATGAGCATGTAAAATTGGAATTCCCATAAAACATTGATTTTCTTCCAGCTGCTCTTTATGAGGACCAATGATTTATGCTTGTCTACGTTCTGCACAATTACTTAGATATCAAGAAGAAAACAAACAAACAAAACATGACAAAAAAGAAAAAGAAGAAAAGAAAGAAAAAAGCTCACGTTGCCCAAACTGCTCCTAAACTGGATTTACATGGAATCTGAGTCACTCATGTTAATTCTTCTCTCTGTTCCATTCCACTGTTCAGTGACTACCTAAAATGATCCAGCTTAAAGGCTTTGAAAACTCCCCAGGCCCTGGTTCCTGAAAAGGTAATTCTTCTGGACAGAAGTCAAAAAATCACCTTTCTTGGATTAGTCTCCTTAGAAAGAAGGATACCCTCCTTTCCCTCAGATATGCCTTCTACTATATTTTCTAATTCTATCCAGACTATTGTCTCTGATGGAAAAAAGTCAAAACCAAAAAAAGATATGTACAACCCACAACTTGACTGTATTTTTTCCTTCTTTTTGGTCTCTTGGTGTTGGGACAGATTTACTTTTCCAAGGAAAAATCTTTTTAAGAGTCCAAGGGTAGGAAAGTTTGAGGAATTTCACTGTTTCCCTCACATCATTCTTTGTGTCAGTGTGGAGACACAGTAGAGGCAAGAACAGAGGGAGGAAATAGGGCTGGGTGTTTGACTTGTAGGGTGAGTATTTAGAGCAATTTCGACCTTAAAATCTTGAGGATCCCTGAGGTCTGTTAGTGTGTTGGAGTACATATTTCCATAGCCCTCTACCTCCTCACAGATTCTCAAATCATTACTCTCTCAGTAAGTATCTTACGGCAGGACAATAACTCTAACAAAGGCATATTTCATTTAGTAGTGATGCTGAGGTGGCTTGGCATTGTGGTAAGATGAAGGAATCCAAAGAGGACTCCTAATCCAGAGACTGTATATTGAATGTTTTGATAGTTTTTTGTTGCTCAAAAAGACAAGATGCTTGACTTTCCCCTTTCTTAAAGTGGCTCAATACTTAAAGGAAGAAATAAAAGGAAAATATGCTTAGCTAAGACTTCTTTATTCTATGTAAACTGAAACAAACTCAAGGCCTTGTGTGCTTCCTGTTCCTTGTGTCTCTGACATAAGTGGGAGATAATCTCTGTGTGTCACAGGAAAAATCTTTCATGCTCTGGGCTCCTGGTGTTATGGTCTCTTCAAAACACTAAAGCTACATACAACCTGTAAGAAACTCAAATGTTTTTTCTCTATCACCTGGAATAATAAATGCCTTGAACATCTCTTATTTTTAGCTAAAGTTTAGCTATTTAAAACACTTCTAATAAAAGACATCAATATGAGCTCTGTGGTATTTTATAAAAACTCTGTTTTAAAATATTCTGTTGGTTCTTTTAATACATACATGTAATTCAGAGTGTCTCTGTTTATATTTTAAATTTGTGAAGTCAAGGGGAGGGAAAATGCTTTTTGAGAGTACTTGTGCCTGTCCTTCCCGTGCAAAGCTTTGAGTTTTAATGCCAAGTATATATTTACAGGTTGACTGTAAAGTTTTGGTAAGCATTATTTCAATTGGATTACTAGCATAAGCTGAACTATAGAACCAAAAATGTTCTACAGGCATTCTCAGTTGTAGTAAAAAAAACAATAGTATACATGAAAATAGTTATGAATTTAAGGAGATCATACTATATCCTGGTATGGGTTGCCTAAATTACTCTTCAGGAAACCTCTAAAGTTCCCATATAGTGATCTGAATTTCCTCTCCAGCACAGCCGATTGCCAGGATATTTGTGCATGAATTAAATTTTATTACCTCATAATGCTTGACTGATTTATGTGGAGATGTCTGTGCAATGAGTGAACTATTAAAGATTTTAGGCGTTAGTTTGCTGCAGAGAAAAATCCTGCAGTTTCGATTTAACGAGAATGGGCTTTCTCATTTTTTTTTCCCACTATTTCCTAGTAATAAACCTGGCTAAAACAGCACATTGGCTCTCAGTCAAGATTTACAGAGGTTTCTCAGAAGCTCTATGGTTGTCATTCTGGGATACTGGAATTTCCTTAGCTCATAAAAGCAAATTTTAGGGCAGTGACAGCTTGATCCAATATGTATGTAATGCTGTTTTTCCCTCTGAGGAGTGCATTGGAGTATTTTTATTCCTAGATAAACAAAGCAAAATAGTTGGTTGAAGAAAGCAACTTTCCTCTTCATTTCTATGTTGACCTGTGAAGGTCTCATGTTCTTGAGTACCTACTGAGCAATGGGAATATCTGAGACCACTTCTCTTTCCACTGATGAGTTGGACAATGGGTATGCACTGGGGAAGCTCTAGGCCAGTGGAAGGGAAGAGCATCATAAGGAAAGGTGGCTGCTGTGGTGGAGAGCCAGGATCCACAGAAATTCTCCATGTGACAAGTAGGGCAGGACTAGGACTGGCAGCCAGGGCCCTTCTCACCCCAAGACAGGAGCTGGACAGCTAGTGGGGAGCCAGAGCAGCCCCATCTCTGGACTTTGGACAACCTCCATGGGGACCAGGCCAGACCAAGACTGGGCTGGAATGCTGGCCTGCAAGTAGGCCTTGACTTAACACAAAGTTGAGCAAGGCAGGGTTGTGGGGAGCTGGAGAACAGTGGCGATTTAGCATTGCTGGGGCACAGACTGATGGCCCTGGGGAAAAAAAAGATGGGGTCCTGTGTGAGGTGAGAGAGGCCACCAGGGAATGGCCCCAGACTGGGAAGCCCCTTTGTGCCCTCAGCTCTCACGCTCCCAGTGGGAAACCTTGGTACTGCCAGCACTGCCATGGCTTGCAGAGCTGAAGATAAACCATTGTAAATGACCTGGAACATAAATATCATGTATGATATTCATCAAAACCCACATAATGAATTCCCAAGAAATAAGGTAGAAGCAGCATTGCTATCTTATCTTGTGATTCATTTTCTGCATGTTGTGGGAGCAGCTGTTCTTTGGGTTGAACTCAGTTTGACGGACACTATGACACTGTCTGTTGCAGAGCTCAGCCAAAGGCTGGGCACACTCTTTGTCACCCCCGAGGGTCTGAGGAACCAAGGCAGGAGTTGGACATGAGAACAAGCCTCTGGGAACTGTGTTAGGCTGATTAGAAAGGTGATTTTTGAGCGTTAGTGTCTGTGGGCTTTGACACTACTTGCTGCACAGGGTTTCTGGATCACATTTTTGGATTTCAGTGCCTACATTTCATCCAACTTTCATTTCAGGCACGAAGTAGGCGCTCTGGATCTCATCATGAGGGACTCTCCATAATCTACCTCCAAAAAAAGGCAGTGTCAATGAACAAAGCCCACCAACCTGCTGGGCAAGTGCAGCTCAGTATGGGGTTGGGTTTTTTCTATGCTTACAATTTTTGAGCAAAAAAAAATCTAGCTTTTCATTTTTTCTTTCTCAATTGTTGCCACTCAGCTAAAAATGACAAAGTGGGTGCCAATTAAAAAAAGAAAAAAAAAATCACCATATTGCCAAAAAAATGTTATTCTGGGGCTCTGAATTAGAGGAGAAAAAATGGTCTATTTTCTCCTGCCATTATGTCATGCATCATTTAGGAAGCTTCTCCAAAGAACGCTTTTTTTTTTTTTTTTTTTCAGAAGAATTTGAAAGCAGAACAAAATCTTTCAAATATTTTCCTGAAGAAATGATGTAAATTTATAAATATTCTTGAGTTAGTTTGGTTTTTTTTTCTGCTTTTTCAGATTTAAAGACATTTGAGTTAGGTTTTTCCAGACTAATTCCATATCTGGAACTATAGTGGGCACTGTAGATACACATTAATTTTCTCTTATCATATATCTCCTTGTTTGTAAGGACAGATGCACATGTTTCTCTAGCTTATAGAGCTGCCTCCATGATTGGCCTGTGTTTTCAGATACTGTGTCTCTTCAGGGTGTGAAGATATGAGGCATACACTGGTGCTACAAATTCTCTGAATATGGCTACAAATTCACACAATAAGTTATCTTTCAGAAAAAAAAATGCACGAGAATTGTGAATTAAAAAAATGAATATTAATTCATAAGTAGTTACTATTTTCTATTCTTTTATTTGTAACATTTCCACAAAATTCTCATGTTTAGATAACCAGGATGCAGTCACTAGACTACAAAATATTCTCTTCAGCATCTAATGTAAATTTATTTATTAGTCTTATCCTTACAAAATGGGATATGCTTAATTCATAATAAAACCTTTTATACAATTACTTCCCTCTAGGAAACATACTCTTTAACCTTAATACAACCCTTACTAATTGTTTGTAGTACAAATTAGATATTATTATAAATTTTATAGCAAACTATACAGTCTATAGTGATTTTCTTCAGTGAACAGTAGGGTATCTATGATGATGTATTCATCATTCTGAATGGAAATGCCTGACCTTTTGCTGAATAAATCTGCCCAAATTTGTTAGAGGTAAATCTGCTTAAATGAAGGTAATATGTGTTTAATACTATATAAAATTACCAAAGAAAATTTTCTATGGCATAATTTTGCTCGTATGAATTTGCAGATTCACTGAGTTTAACTGATGAGATTGAAAATTAAGCAGGAGAACTGAATTTCTATTCTGACCCCTGGCTAGTTAACTCAGACTGGAAACTAAGCAGTTTTGTGTTTGACTACACCATATTTTCATGCAACATTTTCATTTGAAATATAAATTGAGAGAATATGTCACTTCCCTTGAGATTTTTGTTTTGATGATGAATCACCCTCACTCTTAAAAATCTGCCCCTTCTGTTGTTTTGAATAGGGTTAATTTGGTTTCAACCATTATTGTCTACTATACCTTAAACTATGGAGCCCATATTGTCGCTGTTAGTATCTATCAGTCATGTCTTCTCTAGATCTACTGTCTGATTAATTAACCAGATAGAGTCCTGTAATCTCTGAATGTTGAGGTATTTCATCTATAACTTGAGCACACTTGAGACATTTTACTGCATACATTCCATCTTTTGAAATGTGGTGGTTTTGTTGTTGTTTTGTTTTTTGTGCTTGTTAACATAAACACAGAGAACTGCTATATTTTTAAGGAACAAAATTACATCTGTTTTTTGCATTCACGCTTAAAAAATCTTATTGAAAAATGTGAAATGTATGCAGAAAATACAGCCACTAAAATGACTTTCAAATAAAATAATTATATATGAAAAGCCTAATATCTGAATTACACTGAAATCAATTGAAACTGTCATTATAAACCTTGAGAACTGTTCTTTATCAACAGTCTTTGCCAAATGAGAACTTACAGATAACTCACCATTGTATAGTAAGAAGCAAACCTTCTTTTCATTGTGACTTTTGGCCTTTGCTAATTATCTAATAATCTGATCATCTATTACATTTATTTTTATTTTCCTGGTCTACTTGTGTCCCTTTGGAAGAAGAAATATCCAGAGAAAATCCCCCTGGAAGGTGGTAAATTCACACTTGGGAAGTGGATAGTATTTGTCACTACTACAGGGAGATTTATAAGTATTTCCAGTGCAGCATTTAGCCTGTAAACCTTTCTCTCTATTGCTATTCGAGTGATTTAAATCATAAGAAATAACATTGCCTTCATAGTGGCTGATGTCGGGCCAAATGGAACTTAATAGGGGTGGAGTTTCTTCTACAAGTGAAAAGAGAGAACTACATGTGTTCATACTTGCTTGGTGGTTTCTTGTATCATGCATTACAGAGTTCACAGGGTTTATTTTGCATGGAGGTATGGAATTTTTTCAAAGATATTCCTTACATAGCCTCATTTTTCATTCAGGTATTGGGGATCTGCTACATATCATTTTGGGACAGCAGTTACACCAGATCCTGAACGTATGAAATTGAGGCCATCTGGACATCTGGGTAATGTTTCTTTGTGCAGCTGAAAATTCTTACCCATCATTTAAATACTGTGAAGACTCAGAGTTTGCTTGGCTGAAGTCAATATATTCTTTAGAAAGAAAAAGTATCCAAGTCTCCTGGAAAAAGATTGGCATAAACTGATACCAAATTTGACAATGTGAAGTCTAAGCAGCTAAACTTGTGCTACCAAGAAATTTATCCCCTTCTTGATTCCTTTATGGACACTGATTTACTGAGTTATCCTGCATCTGTACACGTGTGGCTTAGAATATTTTTAAATACCATTAAATACCACCATATATTTGAACACAGATCTGTGGCCAGATCAGGAAGCTTTTTCTCATGTGTCTGCAATATGCAACCTACTATTTTTTGGCTTTGAATACTGTGCAGTCTTTGTCTTACTTATGGAAAATAGTTCAATTTATGTTCACTAAATCACTGACATTTTTTCCTACTACTTGTGATATTTCTTTACCTCTGAATTTCCTTGATATTTTTTCTTTCAGGGTGCAGTTTGTTTCCCAGAATGGTGAAGATGCAGCCATCTGTCTGACTTTCACTTCACCTACCTGTAAAAGGAGGTTTTCATTCACTATTTTTAGTGCATAATAATTATGAGAGAATCACAGCCCCTGCTGAGAGGCTGTCCAGATGCTTCCAAAGTACTGTGGCTAATGTAACAGAAGAGTGATGCTTGTCATATACCAGAAGTTTAAAGGGGCATCAAGAGTTCTGCAATATGAGCAGAGTTAGACTTCAAATGAAAAAGACAGGTCTTTCAGTAGGTAATGATGTTTTCCCTAAATGTGCAGTATTGATCTCTTTTGTTCTAGTTCTCTTTTCTTGCTAAATTCACACATAGTAATCAGGGTGATACTCTGTAGAATCTGCAAGGAGACGACAGCAGATCTTAAGCAAGGTGCTCAAAGAGGCTTTATTCATGAGCTCTAATTCTGATTTATTCCATTCTTATAGTGTAAAATATAGATTACAAGGATAGTGATGCATTAGTAATTTGCTGTCATTATTTAATAAAAAATAAATTATAGGCAATAATAAAAATACATTCCTGGCCGAGTAGAGTTTGTATATTTTCGTTGAACTGAACGGTTCTGTTAACAGCACTAAAGATGCATCTTACTGCAAATTTTTGTTAGTGGTTCTGTAAATCATACATGGGTTTCAGTTCAACGAAAAATATGCAGGAGAGAGAAACATTTGCCATTCTGTGGGAAGTCAGTTTATTGAACTATAATTTCCATGCTTTTCAGCAGTCTAAGTGCTGTCAGCATTCACAGTGTCTGTGCAGCCATCTGAGAGTACAAAAATGCAGCTATCTTCCTCCCGGGGCAGCATCATTGGTATGCTGCAGCTGATAGCTAAGCTGCAGATCATGCTCAGGACAATCTTACTAAGCACCTGAAGCATCTACTCTTTTCATTAATGGATTTAAAACAAACTGGAAGAATTGTTGACAAAGCTCATTGCAAACATGTCACAGAGATGTGAGCAGGCACTTGCACTGCTGGAAGCGAGGCAAACTATAGAATCTCTCTAAAGTATCACTTGCCTCTGTTAGTGCTCTGTTCAAACACTTCATGGTCTTCAACATTATTTACCCTCACAAAACTCTGCAGAGTGGCAGCTGTGCCTTTATCTCTGGCTTACAAGGGAGGAAGTTAGAGTACAGCTGAACACCTTGCCTGAAGTTATACAGGAAGTACACAGTGACTAGAGAAGTTAAATGTTAGATTAGTTCCCTGTTCATTAGACCTTTCTTTGTCATGAAGTCCTCTTTGTTTTCACAGATGAAAACAAAGGATTTGTTTACCATGAAATGTAGCATAGTGTAGAACACAAATTCAAATGCTTTTGCATGACCAGTGATACTTATTAGATATGGCTGAGCTTAATACAAACTGGGATATAGTAGGAATCATAGCAACATTTTTTCTTGGAAATTTATGCAGGCTTTATGAAAATTAAAATTATTTTTATGTAAATAATTTGCAGTAGTATTGCCCACAACTGACAGAAAACTGGCTTGAAATAGACCGGCAAACCACTGCAGGTCAGTAGATTTGGAGTGAGAGTGGGTAATGGAAAGCCTTTGCTGTTGATTCACACATTGTACTACCACATACGTCAGCTGGAGATCAAGTGCAGTCATTGAGACTTGTCTGTGAAGAAATAAAAGAGGTGACATGGACGGTGAAAAACATTTAGGTATTTACAATTTGTTACTGCATGTCAGAGCAACAGTGAGATAGTAAAATGAAGATTAACCACTTGCAGATAACATCGTATCAAGTATCTTTACTGAGGTTGCACAGAATAATGCTTATCTCAGAATTCAGGGAACTATATGGGAGACTTGTTTTACACAGTGTCTTCTTCCCTATGTTTTGAGTGACTCAAAGATAGAAAAGGATGGGAGGCTCTGGTTATAGACTTACCACAAAGCATCTTAGTGAAAGATTAGTGAGACAGGATGGATGGGACCAGAATAGTTTTATGTAATTTTTTACAAGGATTTTACTATCCTGCAGAACAAAACAGTCCAGAGTTGATTTGAGAAGTCGTGTGATTTCCATTACGTCCAGCCATCTGATTTTTCTCAGGTTGCTATTAATGGCACCATCTATCATAATCCACAGTGATGTACAGTTCATAACCATTTCACTTTGTGTGAAGTGTTTGTTATAGCTGAGTGTTGCTGGAGGGTACACTAGATGGCATTCTTGATAGCTGTGCTTTTCTATGTACACTAGATGATGCTCAAATATGGTTTAGGGATTCCTGGAATAATTTCAGCAAGTGTTCTAAATTACCCATCTGTGGCAGTTGCTTAAATGCTACACATATAGTTCTGGCTGTATATCACTTTTCTAGGTTCAGGCAAGTGAATGACTGGTGTTTAAGCTTTGACAGCTCGTTAACTAGCCATCATCGAATTGCTAGGTTACCTGTTTGGAGACAGTAGTCTCTTCAGTGTAAATTAGGCTGCCTCCATTGACTTCAAAGAGAGTAGGCTCCTTTATAGGAGCACTGGATCTGGACTACTGCCTTTAAACCTTTACCCCCTGAATGGTGTCATGTGAAAAAGCCTGGGGCAGACAATCATTATGACCTGCTTCATGATCTTACTGTAACATTCATTCTCTTTCCCCTTGTAATATTTGGCACCACTAAGTTGCATTTAATGTTAGATAAAACTAGCTTGGGGCAAAGCTTTTTCTGTTTATATTTTAAACTGCAGAGCATTCTTTGAGGATCTGTAAAAATAAAAGCCACAGGGCTGATGTCCATCACTTCGATGGCCTTTATCTATATCATTTAAATGACGACAGTATTTAGAGTTTATGCAGAAGATAGATCCTTTGTCTTTACATTTTTATTAGCAATCTAGGAAACTTCAGACAAGATTTGTTATAAATAAATATTTATGAATAATATATAACATTTTTATCTGGCACATATGTAGCTGTGGGAGGATTTTATGCTGTATTAGTATAAAAGAATGAAGTGTGATCAAAATGTCTGTGTTAGTTTGATTCAAAACCTCTAAGAAGGAAGTAATCTGTCAGTCAAGAATTACTCCTCTCTAGAGGGATATTTATCAATCATTCTAACTGAAAAAAAAAAATCGAAGAGCAGACTCGACCTAAATATTCATCATGATTCTGGCTTTTGAGATTTCAAATATGATTTCCTGGTCAGTGACTGTTTAAAAAAATGGAAAAAAAAAAAAAACACCACAAAAACAACACAATAACAACCTCATTAGGTACAAACAAAAAATACATTGTTGATGAAAGAAGCTTCTCTGTTCTTCACAATTATCAGACTATTGTCAATCAAGCATGATCTGAAATTTTGAGTCACTGAGATGAAAGAAATCTTAAAATTTTATCAAGTGCATCTGTATACTTCAAAACATGTTTTTAATCAATGTCAGACAACTTCTCCTGATTATCATTTTGTGGTCCTTTTTTGCATAGCATTATGAACATTTGCTATAGCTAACTAAATAAATGATGCAATCCAGCCAGATTTGTAAACATTAAATGTGCTGAACATTAACTTGAACATTCAGCTGAGGAAAATGGGAAAGGAATGCAGAGTGTAGCAGCAATATTTGTTTTTCATTAAGGAAGTTGTTTTGTATGCCATAAAACTATTTTACTGTTAATACATGTATACATTCCTTTAAATTTATGTTGCTCCTAAACTTATCAAGTGTGTTATTTAGCAGTCCCTGTTAATAATCTTCCATTTACACCTACTTAATCCTAGGGTTAAAGCAAGGTCAGTCACACTGTCATATGTAACTGGCTCAGCCAAGCAATTTGGTGAGCGCTAAAAATTAGAAACAGTGATTGGGAAATAATGTCACCTGGATTTTTATTTGTATAATTGTATCATGTTTTGTTTTAGATACATAAGAGTGATCCTATCCCTGGATTTAATTTTGCCTTCAGGTTTTAGGCTCCAGAGGAAGTTAGTGGGAACAAGATATTTATTCAACAAATTTAACTGTATTTGAAATACAGGCAATTATGCTCTGACATGCTTCAGTATGCCTAGCATTTGAAATTACTCACCAAATGACATCCTTCAGTCAAAGGTTGACTGTGAATTGCCCGTGGCTTCTTGTCTGTGTACCATGCTCAGCACACCACCACTCCGGTAATAAAAAGCAGATCCAAACATACATAGGTCTAGCTAAAATAATGCCTCCTATTTGTGTCCATGGAAACTAAAACATACACAAAGAGCACAATAACACTATTTGATAGAGCTAATTCTCAGCTACAAAACGTTATTTTTCAGCATAGTCACCACCATTAGATACGCATTTTCGCCAGCGATGAACAAGAGCCTACATGCCGTGCTTGTCAAAATCTGCACCAGTGGAGGTGACTCGCTGTCTCACAGCTACTATGATGGTGTCATTGCTAGGAAAATGTTGTCCATGCAGTCTATCTTTCATTTGCCAAAACAGATGGAAGGTGCCAAATTCAGACTATATTGTGGATGTGGGAGGACTGTCCAGTCAACATTGGCAATGTTCTCCACTGTCTTCAAACTGATATGGGGTCTGGCATTATTGTGTTGCAAGAGAAAGATTGCCTTCTGGCCTGATTCTGGAAGTTTGAGCCTTCAACTTAGCACTATGATGTAGTAGTCAGAGTTGGCAATTTGTCCACATTTCAAGAAATCCAGATGGATCACCCCTTCCCTATCCCGAAAGAGCGCACATAACTTTACTCTCTGACGGCTGCATCTTAAACTTTTTCTTCAGTGAGGAAATCACGCAACCGCTCTCCATTCACTGCCATTTTGATTCTGATTCATCGTGGTGATATGACGTCTCACCACCAATAATGTTGCAATCCAAGAAACTTGTCACCTTCAGCCTCCTATTAGTTCAGCAGTTCCTGACAAACTTGCACATGTTGTCCCTTCTGTTCCTGTGTGAGCATTCTTGGGACCTACCTGATAGAAACTTTGTGACATTTCAACATTGTCACTATTGTTTTCAATGCACTGAAGCCAATTTTCAGCTTCATACATACATGCCAATTTGCAGGGATGAGCTGATCAAGGCGCTCTTCATTTTGTGATGTGACAGCTGTACACAGTTGTCCAGAATGTGGTTTGCCTTTGATGTCACTGTCTCCACTGCTGAAACACACCACCCACCACTTCACTGTGCTCAGATCCACTGTTTGCTCTCCATAACATTTAGCAAGCATCAATGAATGTCAATGGGTGCAATTTTTTTCTGTATAAAGGGATTCAGTGACACACCTTTGCTTAATACACACTTCCATGCCAGACAGCATTTTGTCAGACTGCTTCTCTTCTGCCATCTGTCACATGGCAACAAAATGTAATAGAATACTGACAGGAAGGTTCAACCTCTACTGCCCTGTCACCAACATCTGTCTCTGATGTTCTGGACAACATAAAATAGGAGCACTACATTCAGAGCAGCCTGTGTATATGACTGGCTATTTTGAGTTTTTCACTACATTTATTATTATTTTTTAAAGTAGCTTTTCAGCTCTTTCATTTATGACACTGTTTCTGTTTTCCTGTTGGATAAATTCCCATGCCAACATCAGCTCTCAAACTGTCCCAGCACAAACACTTGTACATACATATTTGCATGACTCAACTAGCTTATATGCTAGGTAAACAAGAATTTGCTGATACAAACATATTGGCAGATAAATAGAAGAGATTATATGCACCACAAAACTGAATTCACTACTGTTCTGAACAAACAAGCATGTTATTTTTTATCCTTTCCTAATCTTAATACCATTTATACAAAACTTTATTTCCTGTACTGTCTGTTTCAAATATATATATATCTGTACAGATACAGTTACTACACCCTCTAAAAGACCAGACAGGCATTACAGTGACCTAAATGTGAATGCCAAGCTATTAGCAAAGCCTTAACTAGGTGAGCTTTAATTAATTTCAAGTTTTATAATGAGATTTCACACAGTTCTATACAATGAATAGCTGCATGGAATTAAGCCACATGTAATTTTTAAAGAGCATTTATAATGATTCTATGTTGGAATGTAATATTCCCTGTAAGAGGAGGCATGTCTGAGTGATATCAAGAAACTGATGTATGATTCTCATATTAACTACAGAAAAATGTGCAAGTATACATTTACATATGAATATGTATATCTAGTCACGTGTATGTAGTCTAGCATTAGAACAGATTGCCCAGGAGTCACCATCTCTGGAAGTGTTAAAAATATGTGTAGATGTGGCACTAGGGACATAGTTTAGTGGGCATGAAGGTGATGGGTTGACAGTTGAACTCAAGCTTAGAGGGCTTGTCTAACCCTAATCATTCTATGATTCTATGTATATACACACACATATGCATTTGTACGTTCATATATATATACACGTATAGAAAGATACATGTGTGCATATACTCATATATATCGGTTTATATATGTATACACATAAAGATTCAGACATCTGAATTTTCAGTGTATTTGCAGAATGCAAAATTCTATACATATGGATTAGAAATCTACCCACCCTTACTTTAAAGACAAGCTGGAGAAATTGCTTAATTAATTATTTATTTATAAGGTGTAGCATGAAAAACTGTAGAATTTTTCTACATGTCTAAAGGAGGTTAATTTCTGATTCTATGCTGTACCAAGGATGACTAATGCATAACTATATTACATTTTTTATCTCTCTCTCTCTAGAAGAAAATCTAACTGGAACAGATAAATGTGGCTCTAGTTA
Organism: Numida meleagris; assembly: GCF_002078875.1. NCBI lineage: Eukaryota > Metazoa > Chordata > Aves > Galliformes > Numididae > Numida > Numida meleagris. The sequence goes on from NC_034410.1 coordinate 11,321,641, forward strand.
GGCTCACAGTGACAATAATGGTTTTCACAGATTGTTTCTTATTTTTTACTTCATACAATTGTACATGAGAATCTGGTCTGAAGGTTATTATACAATATTGATGATCCTATCTGAACCATCTGCAGAGATAGACAGAAAATATATTTCACCTTTGACGTGTGCTCCCTCCCTTACCCCAGCCTTTGCCTTCATATTTACTTCATTGAGGTATTCCTGGAATGCTGACTCTTTACATTCATACAATCATGAAGATAGTAAAAGGTCTAGTATGCACTGTTACATGCAAAATACATCTAATTTCCTATACTTAAATGAATCTCAAAGTATTTTCTTCAACTGAAAAACATCCAGAAATAATAATAATAAAAAGGTATATTACCATCTTTTGTGTCCCTAATTTGCATAATTAAGCATCAGTTGTATTTGTAGGCTTTATATGGAAATGTATGTCTAAGAGTTTGGGTTTTTATAGGAACTAAAAAGGTACAGAAAGATGCTGAATCTCCACGTTCATACCTTCTATTTAACATGCATCTTCTTTGAGTTCCCATGATAAACATTGCTGCTTTATATGACATCTGCTATTGTCAGAGAGATCAAGTTACAGCTAGCTATTGCTAAAGATTTGTGTTCAGCCAGAAGTAGATACCAGCCAGAGTACCATTCACTTTGTGTATGGCTTCTGGATATGGCGCAGCCTGAGTTTGAGGCTGTTTTCAGTTTCTGGGAATCTTTCAGTTCCTCATTGCTTATCCTCAGAACTCAGACAAATGCAATAACCATGGGGCTTTAGGTAACACTGGCAGCTGAAGGAGGAAAAGCATGAATTCCACACCCTTGCTGAAGCTTGCTTTGTCACTTTGTAGAAAGGAATGCAGGATTCAGGGAGTTTGAAACAAAAATCACAGCTGATATAACCACTTGCTTAGTAGCCAAGTCACAAACGACAGGTCATGCTTACTACTCAGGTTTCAAAAGCCCTTGTGTTTCTTCTTCATTCTTTCTGAATAGCCTATTACAATTGGAAGAAGGACACAAAAAAAGAAGGTAGTAATACCTTTGGCAAGAGATGGAATTAGCTTTCACCTCCAATTTCCTCGATAATCCACTATGTTTTTAAACAAATTGATTGAGTACTCCTAGTACACCTAGCCCCTAATAGGGATATCACTAGTTATGCTGTGTCTTCCAAGAATCCAGGAGCTGTGAAAACACTGCATGTTTTCTGGGGATCTGATCTGGTCTATGTGTGTAAGATCTACTCTGATAATCCTTACTATGTCAAGGAGACTCATGGGGACTTTGAATGTCTGCTGGACACCTGGCCTGGTCTTCAATGTGAGCTGAATGGTACACTGTTGAGCTATGCCAAAACAGAAGTACTTTTGCAGTAATTAAGAAGTTAAGCTCTTTGGGAAGGCTAGAGAAGCCAACAACTTTGTAAGGGTAGGTACCCTGAGGTTTAACTGGTTCTTGAACAGGGTCTTTCAGAAGCCTCATTTTGGACACAGTTGCTAGAATATCTGTAAGATAAGGTGCTCAAATCCTTTTCTTTTTTTTATTTTGGTTTTGGCTTCAACCTTAAATCCCAGGGCAGATAAAATCTTGCCTCTAAGCAAGATTTGTGTGATCTTGTACTGAATGAGGTGAGTTCAACTATGAAATTCACCCTTTAGTCACCTGTTAGTTCCCTGAATACCCAGATAGCTCTCAACATGCCAGTTTTGCAGATGCTTAACCATGGGAATGAACAATTGTTTGAAAAGAAGGTATTTCCTCTTCTGCATATGAATTGTGCATAAGTAAAAAGATTTCTCCAGTGCAAATTCTCCATCAGCAGAGCAATGTGATGAAGAGTGTAATGGTGAAGCAAGATACTCTGAGGAAGTTGTTATTTCCATATGCAGGAGAATTGTATCCGTACTGAGAACACATTGTTATTGATTTAAAGAGGACGGGACTTCTTGTGATTGCTTGGCCAGTCACTTAACCTTTTCGTTAAGCTTTATCCAGCCGTAATGCAGGAAATAAACATTTACTTAACATGTGTAGCACTGCATAATTTAACTCCAAACTTACAAGGTCCACTGAGAAACGGATGAATAATCCTTTGTAAGTAGGCATTGTTTTTTTTTTTTTTTTTTTTTTTTTTTTTTTTAGTCCTAGGGGTTGTATTTTCATAGCAATTATCTTATCTTATATATTCATCTCTGAAGATCTTGCTTTCTCCAAAATCAGGAAATGATTCTGATAACAAAGAAGAGTACACTTAGGCAAATAGCACCTACAGAACCACTTCCTTTGAAGAAACATAAAAATTGCAGGGCAGAATCTATTTAGGTATCTCAGATGCTCATAAAAGTATTAGGCATGATTAGCACAGTACTACAGTTGTTTAACACCTATTTTCTATGAATTCAGGAGTTTTCATGTGTGTTGTTTTTTTTCTCCTTGTGGCTGGAGAGTATATGTAGCAAATGAAGAATCAGTTCATCTTGGTATGAGATTCATCTGGTAAACTCAATATAGCTAAAGAGAGTCAAATGGGGAGTCTGCTTCTGTCAGTGGCTGTCAGGACAGTCTGCTGATGCTGGATGAAATATGAAAATTCTTGAGTGAATCAGAGTTCTTGCTGCAGAAATTGAGATATTGGACAGAAAGAAATGTGTGAAATGAAGTTAGGCACAGGCCTTTGTGTATAAATATACTAACATATTGAAAAGAATATGAGGTCCTGGTATAGAAAAGTCTCTAAATCTACACTTTTGCAGATGAAAAAGCGTTCAGCCTTTATAAAAAGGTAGCAGAGCAAACAGTGCACAGTCTATAGAAAAGGGTTTTCTGTCCCACCTGAAGACTGCTCAATTCATCTTTGGGAGATACACAACAGCATGTACAGCCATAATAGATATTTCTTCAGGAAATGGAAATACGTAGCACAGGCTCAACCTTTGTTTTACTGGCATAATAAAGATCCAATATCATCTTTGCTGCATTACAGACAGTTTTTTGTGTGTTTTGTTGCTGCTGTTGTTTGTTTGTTTTTTTCCCAGTCCTTACTGCAAGCTTCCAAAATGCTGTGGTCAATGAATGATGTCCACATAAAAATCCAGCAATGCACTCTGACAAACATAATAGCAAAACATAGACAAATTAGAATAAATTGTTAACAACTCCCTGCAGATGTCCCTACTTGGCTATGTACAATAATTTACCATTTCTGAGATATCTTCAAGAGAGCCGTTTTTGTTTACAGCTACTTCAACCAGACTCTGTGCTTTGCATTGAGCATTTATTTATGTATTTATTTAATATTCAAACAAGAAAATGGGCAATAACTCTACGGCTGGAGTTTTGGTTGGTTTGGTTTAAAATGAATTTTCTAAATTTTAATCTGGTTCACCACTTCCTCACTCTTCAAAGTATTACTTGTCTAATGGAAATATTTTCTGAGAAAGACAGTAAATGTCTGACTTGTTAAAACTCACAGATCCCTTCCAGAGATGCCCTTCCAATGGATACTGTTTGGGGAGTTTCTGAGTAAGACTGCATCCACACAATTTCACTTAACAGCTACTGGTATATTTAGCCTCCTGGTAGCCATGAATTTCCCAAATCCCATTCTGAACCTGCGTATATATGTTTATCTGGGGAGACTGAAAGCCACTTACAGCGATGAATTAAATCATTTATTTTTTTAACCGCTTTGTCAGATCTCATTTTGACATCAAACACTAAATGTTTCTTGTTTATTAAGTGAGGTTTTACAAGACCATATGGAAACCTAGCTAAAATGAGTGGTAAGACTAAATGAGGTTTAAGGATATAGCAACCTACTTGAAATAGGTAAGAAGAGTATGAGTTCTGCATGGAACTTCAAAGATTACAAATAAAAGATTCAGAGACTGAATGCAACTATAGGCTTTCTGGTCTATTTCTAATCATGGGCAAAATTAGTGTAACTCACCTTTGGCATTATTTTGCCAGCACTACAAAACACAAAGACAGAAACCTGTTATTTTGTGTAGCACACTGCATGGAAACTTTACGAAATTTGTTAATGTCCCTACATTGACAAATCCACAAGGATTACTTTACAATTGCAGTAGTAATAAAAAAAGTTCCGAACTCTCAATGTCCTTTTTCCTAACCATCGGAAATCATTAATATTTCTAAGTATATTAATAGTAGTCTCATCATTAGAAAGACAACTAATGGTTTCTTTGAGGTAATATGATCCTTGTAAAGATTATTCTGATGATTACACTCCTCTCTCTTCCCTCAGCTTTCAAAATCTCAAACAGCTTTTTGTCAAGTTGTCTTAGACACTACTGCAAAACAGATTTTCAACATCCACTTGAATTCCCCATCATTACATTATACTAATTGTGTGAAGATACACAGAGGGGGCATTGGAAAAAGTAGAATAGAGAACACTCTTCATCTGCTGATAGCGGTCTTAATCTAAAGTCTGAGAAACATACAGATTCTGCATATACAAATCTCAAAACAATCAAACTACTCCCTTTTACTGGTTTGAGCAGTTTTAATAAATCTTTTTTTTTTAAATGTTTATATTTCTATATCTATCAGAAAGGGATATTGTATTTTCCTTTACTGAGAGCAGGACTAGGGTTTTAAAAAATACTTTTTTTAAAAACTATGGATGTTTAAAATGACAGTGACTGGTTGGATTGGGTAATTGTTCAGTTTTCTAAACATGATTTCAGGAAAGCCAAATGGCTAGTCTCATTATTTTATTTGTTACAAGGTAAAACAGAAATTTTCACTCAGTTTAATAACAGCCTTTTACTAATCATTACATTATTGAGATTTTAAAGAAGCAGGCTATCAATTTCTTCCTCTGAAGCTCTTAGCTGGAGTCATATATTAGAGTAAAGGTTCCAGAGTGGATATAGGTAGTGCAGAAAAATTATAGGATCATCAGATTTCCTTTATTTCCTTAGGGTTACTGCTGGTACAAATTACATCCCAGTCACAGGTGGACAATCCAGAGAAGAACTGTTTAACTATAGAATAGCTCTTAAGACACAGAAACATTCTGACATAGTGGTGTTCTACTAAATACTCTGACCAATGCGTCCAGCTGATGCAGTAATAATATTTTTTTTTAAAGGAAAGATTAGAAACTTTAATTTCTGTTTGTCAAGAGTCAATTATTTGAACTCAAATACACAATCCATAGTTCTTTTATTATATGACAATAATATATTTCACTTTTTTATCAATAAAGGAATAAATCATAGAATCATAGAATCATAGAATTAGCTAGGTTGGAAAAGACCTACAAGATCATCCAGTCCAACCATCTACCTACCACCAATAACCCCACTAAACCATGTCTCTCAACGCTATATCTAAATGTTTCTTGAACACCTCCAGGGACGGTGACTCAACCATCTTCCTGGGCAGCCCATTCCAGTGCCTGACCACTCTTTTAGAAAAATAGAATTTCCTAATGTCCAGTCTAAATCTCCCCTGGCGCAACTTGAGGCCATTCCCCCTCGTCCTGTCACTAGTTATAAGAGAGAAGAGGCCGACCCCCAGCTCACTACAACCTCCCTTCAGGTAGTTACAGAGAGCAATGAGGTCTCCCCTGAGCCTCCTCTTCTCCAGACTGAACAATCCCAGCTCCCTCAGCCGCTCCTCATAAGGCCTGTGCTCCAGACTCCTCACCAGCTTTGTCGCCCTCCTTGGAACATGCTCCAGGGCCTCAATGTCTTTCTTGCAGCGAGGGGCCCAAAACTGGACACAGTACTCGAGGTGGGGCCTCACCAGGGCTGAGTACAGAGAGACAACTACTTCCCTACTCCTACTGGCAACACTATTTCTGATACAAGCCAGGATGCCATTGGCCTTCTTGGCCACCTGGGCACACTGCTGGCTCATGCTCAGCCGAGCATCGACCAACACCCCCAGGTCCATTTCCTCTACACAGTCTTGCAGCCACTCTGCCCCAAGCCTGCAGCATTGCCTAGGGTTGTTGTGGCCAAAGTGCAGGACCCAGCACTTGGTCTTGTTGAACCTCATCCCGCTGGCTTCAGCCCAGAGATCCAGCCTGTCCAGATCTCTCTGTAGGGCCTTGCTACCCCCAGGCAGATCAACACTTCCTGCCAGCTTGGTGTCATCTGCAAACTTAGTGAGGGTGCTCTCAATGCCCTCATCCAGGTCATCAATAAAGATATTGAAAAGGACAGGCCCCAGCACTGACCGCTGGGGAGCACCACTTGTGACTGGTCGCCAGCTGGATTTAACTCCATTCACCACCACTCTCTGGGCCCATCCCTCCAGCCAGCTCCTTACCCAGCAAAGGGTGTACCTGTCCAAGCCACGGGCTGCCAGCTTCTCCAGGAGACAGTGTTGAAGGCTTTGCTGAAGTCTAGGTAGACTACATCAACAGCCTTTCCCTCATCCACCAGGCGGGTCACTCGATCATAGAAGTAGATCAGGTTGGTCAAAGCCCAATTAGTCTAATTGAGAAAGGTATACATTATGAAATATAGAATACACATTTATAATACTATTCCATCCAGCAATGCATAAAACATTTCCTTCTCATGTCTTTGTTATTGTTTGTCATTATATCTTCCCAGTTACCTGCTCTTAGGACATCAGTGGTTGTTTTATTTTTGTCATATGTTTGTTTGCTTTGTTACATTTTGTTTTGTTTGGATTTAGTTGAAAACATTATTTAAAAGCAAAACTGCTTTTAAATTAAACTGATCTGTTAAACTGATCCACAGATATTTCATGTGAACAGTACTTGAAGAAAAAGGTGTTGTGTTAATTCAGTGTCCTCATGCTAACTGAAAGCTCTCTGCCTTCATGTAAAACCTAATGGGCAGGAGGGTTAGTGGGCAGAAATGAAAATAAAAATATAAGATCTAAATCTGCCTTCTTTAGTGTAGCACTGCTGCTAACCATGTCTAAGTCTTCATAAATTGTTTTATAAAGGCACTCAACGCGAATACTCAGCCCTATTTATCTTGCACATCACTATTGAAAATAGTTTATTAAATAGGTGCAAAATAAGGTTCTTCATCTTGTTTTGAGTACCTCTGGACTCAGTATTTTCACTGAACTGTAAAAATGCATATTTTGAGGAAAAAAAATGGCTTAGGAGGAAATATGTTATTACATTTCAGACCTAAAAATAATAAATTAAATGAGACCCGCCTATGAACACAAGGTTCAGTAGAACTTTTCTGCCAAAATGGTGACAAACAGATAAGTCACTGTTATAGCTGGTCTCTCTATTCATACCAAGAAAATTTTAAATATTGTAGGAAAAAAAATCATGGTCAAATAATCTGAAAACACAAATAGACTGAATATCATCCTTAATGTATTTCTGAAACAGTATGTGCTCACTTTCATGAAATATGTTCCCTAGATCTTCAAAGTATACAACTTTTCTTAAAGGCATTAACTGGAATTAGCAGCTAACTCTTGCCCAGCAGTTAAAAGTGTGAGTCATTGTTTCTTCTTTTGTCCCTTTTTCATATTCTTATTTCTTCTCTTTAAGTGCATCGACTTTGAGCTTTACAGTTATTCATTGTTCCTGTGCAATTCTCGGTATGCAAAATGTTTGAAAGGTAAAGTGTAACATCGAATGAATGTCTTCAGATTCAGCTATTTAAAAGCTTATAAAAAATTTAAAAGTAACATATGGAGATGCATAGCAAACAGTAGTAAGAACAAAGTTCCGAGATAATCAAGCATTTTATTTTTCTCATGGTGAATTGTACTACTCTGTATTTTAACAGAACAGTGTCATAATAGAAGAGAATAGGTCAAAATGAATCAGTAAAATTTCTTCATGGATATGTTTAGATTATATACTCATAAAACAAAATATTAAGTGAAATATCAGTACCACAGCTGCTATTTCACAAATTTTCAGTATTCTTAAAAGCTGGGAAATAAGCTCAAGCAAAGTTGTCGTACTACTCTGAGATCCATAATCCTAATAAGGATGAGAAATAATTGTAATTCTTGGCTGCTTCAAAAGATCACAAGAAAAAGAATTGATAGCAATATATATAGAAAACTGGGATAGATAACAAGGTTGAAGGTGGCATCATGGCTGCAGGGACTTTTGTGCACTTTGGAAAGGCTCTTAAAAGGTTATTGGTGGAAAGGAGAAATCGGGAAGCTAATGTTCATCTTGTCTCTGCAGCTAATCTTTTTCTTCTGCATTCTGAAAAACGCCTCACAGGCAAAACATCACCTCTAACCTTGTTTTCTGTTCTGTGTATTTTATTAACCTTTCTTTCCTAAGTCTACAGTTTTCATTCAAGCGCAACCCCTATAGCAATTCTAGGATTGACTGATTATTATCTTTTCAATGAGTAAGGTGTTACTGTGATACTATTTCAGCAAAAAGGCTATATTTAATTGCCGTGACAATTAAACAATAATAACTAATTTTACTTGTCTATCAGAGTTGTCAGTCCAGCTCCTGCTTCCTAGTATCAAATTTGGCTTTTTCTTTTTCACTTCATATTGCTTCATTCAGGTAAATGCAGCTGAGCTTGTATGAAGCAGAAAACAAGCAGCTGTGGACCTGCTATTAGTTGAAAAGAAGTACAGGCATCCATGGCACAAGTCAAATGGAGTAATAAAATGAGTTATTCTGCCACAGCAGAAATGATAGATAAAAAAGAGGAAGCCTGTGTTAATGTGATCTGCGACAGTCAAAGACAGTGTTTCCCATTCAAATGATGCATCACCAAAAACAACTTTGACTTTCCAAACTTTTGATACTTCTGGGACTGATTCAAAACTGAAACAGTGATTTGAGCTATCTGCAGTGATTTGAGCTATCTGCAAAGAAAGCAGGAATAAAGGGGCAGCCATGCAAACAATGGACTTCCTTCTTTTTTAAAGGTATAGGCTAGCACCTAGTAAGAGGATGTGATACTGAAAAAAAGGTGAACCTTTGTACCCTTTGAGTTTCCTTAGATTATGATTCTTATAGATTTAAGAGAATTTTCAAGTTCCCTCTATGAGACTGTCACAGTTAGGCCTGGTTAGGCCTGATTCCGTGACAGGGGATGAAAGGACCCATGGTCCCACGTCCCAGGAAAAAGGGAAGAGGGGCAGGGAAAAGGTAGGGAGATGGGTCTAAAAACAAAACAGCCGCAATGAGATAAGGGAGAAAACTAATTTACTAAACATGATAGAATAATGTGAGATAACACAATATAATACAATATAACTGGAATTGTAGCTAATAAATCAAATGAATGAGAGAAAGCATCCAAAAACCAAAGGCCGTACTCTAATGCTGAAGATAAGAAAGCTAGGAAGCACACATCACAGAGACGAGCAGGAGAAAGTCCTGTGACTCCCAAGAAGTTTTATCTTTCCCTCTGAATGGAAAACAGAAATGGAACAGTGAAATCTTCTGGGAGCTGTAGTTCCTCTCTTCTGAGACAGTTACCTGGAACTATTGACATTCCACATGGCTGTAGCATTAACTCTTTAATTCCCAGTGCACTACATTATGTGATGATGTGGAATACTGATAACAAAAATCATAAAACCACAACGGGAACATACACAGTTTAATAGTATGGATTCCATACTAAGTAATGCCCCAGAGAAATGCAATCCTCCTTTTTGTTCTCTAGCTTCTATGCAGGGGCAGCCATGTTCTTAGCCCTGATAGGCCTATGGTCCACTCAAATAGGCAAAAAGGGCAGAGAATTGTCCTAAGTACATCAGAGCATGGTCTTAAGTTTAGACACAGCTTCAAAGTAGCAATACTGAGTGGTTCATTCTCAGCAGCAGCCATTTCTCACATCTTGTTGATGAAATTAATGTGGTCTGTGTGCTTATTTTTTTCTTCTTGGCTTCATTTTGTGGAAATATATCTGATTGAAGAACTTCTGATCAATGAAACTTCCTTGGACAGGCAAAATCAGCTCAGTTAAATAACTGGACTACTTGACAGGTGTTGTCTGCTAATGTTCTCCTTTACTATCAAATTCTCCATTATGCCACTGCACATTTAGTAAATAGAAGCCATTTCCTAAATTGTAGAGCATTTTTTCTCACTTGACCGTTTTCATTCTTCTACCAACACATCACTTGGTTAATTCACCATCATTGCTGCTCTTTTTCCAGTTCTGATTCAAACAGGACATGGCCAGACATCACTACACACCTAATCTACTTACAATTTTTGTACCATGTGTCTTTCTGCCTATGGCTTTTCATGAAAGTACTACCTGGTGTCTTCTGGTGATTCCTCAGAACTTAACACTGTAGCCTCGGTCTCTGCTGATCTTTGAGTATTTCTGATATGCTCATCAGAAAAATTAGAGACTAGTTCTCTTAACTGTAACTTCAGTGAGAGAACTTGGAGTGCACCCTGTCTATGGAACTTGCCTTGAACTGTAGAAAGAGAAGTGAACACTGCCTGCAGAGTTAAAAAGAGTGAACAACCTGAAAAGGCAGGTCACTAGCAGTGCTTGTCTCAGAAGACAAGAAAACGTAGAGAGAGAGAATGTTTTCCTGAATTCCAACAAGCCATTATATCTGATTTGCCTTTGCCATGACCAGGGATTCACATTCAAGATAAACTAACGAAAGAGATTTTATTTAATAGCAGGCAAGTTGTAACAGGGTCAGACATACACCAGGAGAGCATGTCACAGCTGCTGACTTCTCAGTCTAAGCAGAAACAAATTAACTCCTCAGTCTGTTCACCTACAGAGTGAAGGTACGTCAGCACAAATTTGCAAGGCTGCCTTTTCTTGGCTACTGAAAGACGCAATCACACTACTTGCATAAAAGAGCTCCAATCCTAATGGCAGGCAAAATTTACTTCTGAGATAACTCAATTTCCTTTTTTCTTTTTTTAACAAACTTTCTTACAAGACCAATTGCTGTATAGCAATTTTTTGTTATTTCTTTCACAAAAGCAAACTGAAATACGTGAAGATGTGAAGAAAAAAGAGAGAGATACATACCTTTTTTTTCTTTCTTTCTGTTTCTTTCTGTCCAGGCATTCTGATTTGTGCAGCCTGTGATAAGATATTTTCAACAGCATTCACAGAGACAAAAATCTTTTCAGGAGGCAAAATAGGACAACTGTGGTCTTTTAGAAAATCCTATCCTGTTGTTCAAAATGAGAAAACATATACTTACATTATCTCATTCTAAGCATGAAACTATTGTATCAATATTTTTTTAAATTTTCTTAAAGCACCTTTTCCCTAAAGAATTCATTTATACCTCAAGAAATTATTGTTGTAGGGAAAAACTGAAGGTAGCACTGTGGAAGAGGTTGCAATGTCTGTGGATATAAGTTCACAGTAAATGCTAGTATGTAACCACAACTTTGCTTGAGAGTGTATTTTCAGTCAATGTTTTTTATAATCTTTAAAGTGTATCAGAATCAATATGTTGAACTAAATTTTGCTAGCCTATCAATTTCTGAATTTATGGAAATTTATTACCTCCTATGCATAGTTGGCTAGACTACAAACTGTGTGCTCTGAAAACACAGCTCACAGTCATCATGGGGGGAAAAATAACGAGTCCCCAGCTGTCTTCACTAAAGCCAGTATGCAGTGTACAGTTCTTGTGTTTTTCTCTTGGTCATTAACACAGTGTAAGGAAATAGTCTTGGTAGTACCTTCTCAAAAATAATTTTCAGTTCAATTCTGTACAGTACAGCTCAAATTTCTCCTTCCCTTAAAGTAGGAAATCAAGAGCCAGTTGAAGGACCATATGGTTTAGAAGTTCTTATTTATTTAGTTAGCTGATACCACAGACAGGAAATCAATGTATAGGAATTTCACAACCACATTTCCATCTGTTTTATGTGGGTGATGCCATCAAAGAAGTTGACAAGTCTCAGCAATCCTCCAACATATGTCAGTTTTTGGTAGTGTTACACGTCCAAAGTCCATTCTCTCACCTGCCTCAAGCAGTAGAAGGAGCCAAAACTGAAGATGCCCTCTCTGGAAGGCCTCTGGCTAGCAACATGTTCAGATGTGAACTGTGATATTTCTGCCTTTAGTTTTGTTTGATAGGATATGTCATCTTTTTTCATAGAAGTTTTGGTGTAATTAGTACCAGCTGAAATAAATTTCAGTATACCAAGATCAAAACAAGATTTTTTATAACATGTTGGCAGGCTGAAAATCTGCTCATCAGGTGCAGTGTCTACTGAGATTTACTTGTTTGTGGAGAGCATAAAGGGCCCTTTTAAAATCAGACATTAAATCTCTCAGGCCCTGTACACTTTGTAGTCATTCCCACTCTCCATGTGTGGAGGGTTTAAAATAAAAAAATGTAAGTTGGATTTCTGTGTCATCTAGAAGGAGAGATCATTGGAAACATTTAGAAATATGATTAGCGTCACAAGTCATGGAGAATCTTGTAGCTATGCAAACTTTCATGATTTTCACTCAAATAAAATAGATTCAAGCTGTTCATTCTAGTTACTATTCTCAAAACACCAGAGAAATGATCAATTACAAATTTACCCTCGAAAGACAAATTTAATCAGGAGAAGATAATTTTCATTCTTGTAAAAATAATCAGTTGAATGTTGCAATTTGCATTCAACTGCTTGTGCTTTCACTTGTGGGTTTTAATTAAGATCACTATTGCACTTGTAGACAGTCAGACTGTTAATAGGTAGCCACCATATTTGGCAGTCCAACAGAATGAAAAAAAAACAACTGAAAAATAAGTCTATTAAAAAGTCAGTAAAGCCAACATTCTTTCAGAAAGCTTTAATCTAGGTTTTCATATGCTATACCTTTCTGAAGATAAGAATAAATTTTCCTCCTAGTGCTCTCTTTCCACCTATTAGAACATTCTCCTCAGAATACTATTTCAGAAGAAAATATCATCTTTTTTTTTACTATCAGTCTGGATATTGATTATCATTTTCAGATTCTATTGCCATCCATATGAGCAGACTTGAGAAGGCTGCCTGGACAAAAGAGAATGCTTTCACTATTTGCAATTATATTTGGTCTGCATGATGGATATATGTATATAAAAGAAAACACAACGGATCCTTATATTTTCTGTAGGTTTCATTATGTTCCTTCATAGGATCAGCTTTATTGGCAGATTTTAATTCCACTAATTCTAAGAAACAGATCATTACAATCAGACTATATATCATGGTAGAGAAAAGCTTGGAGAAAAACAATGACAATTCTACTTTTGTCTCTGCTGCGAAGATTTTTTTAGACCAGTTATTCCTTTCCCTTTCCTACACATTTGCTGTGCCTGTTTGGAGTGTCCCTGAATGATTTTTTCATCCTAGGCATTTTTATAATACCTAATATAATGGAGATTTGTTTTTTTCTTGGGATATAAATAGAATATCAATAAAAGCAAAAAGTAATAACAATTATTATTTAACAAAATAATTATCATCATTAAGCCCATTTACAAAACACAGTGATTACTGATTAAGTGCTATTAATTTGTGAGTTTCATTCCAAAGTACTAGAAAGCAAAGATACAGGGAATCTAGAGTTACAGAGGGAGGGAACAAACACATCTGTATTATCTTTTTTCGGTAATAAAGAAAATCTATGTGTCCTCATCCATAGCGATTACCATCTAAAGGGTGTTTCCCTTCGACATGTGGTATTCAGGTTGTAAGTGTATTGGATACTCTAAGATTTCAATAAGAAATTCCTTTAGATTTTTTTTCCTCACCCAAATAAACCTAAGAAGCTGAAGAATCCTCTATTGTTTGAATATCAGCCCAGCATGTAACAGAAGCAGAAAGTCTAAATGGGACCTCAATTGTACAAAATCAAATATGTTTTTTGACAACCACTACAAATGACATTTGAAGGACAGGTATTTACCAGATTTGATTTTTATTTTGTCTGGTTCCATACCTATTTTGTCTTAAGTGATATCTTTACAAGCAGTTGAAATGTGCAGTGGTTTAATTCCCAGAAGCAAACTATTCTTTATTTAACTGATTAAATTTACATACACAAAAAAGTACATTATATACACACACAAAAAAAAATCCACAGCAGTAAAAAATATATTCTTATTATTTTTAGGTGCTTTCATAGTTTCTTATTTAATACCAGTATTCCTAGGCACTCTTTGAAGGAATCATCTCTTTCCTTTTCCATTTTTTTTCCTTTTTTTCTTTTTTCTTCTTCTTCCTTTCCTTTTTCCTTTTCCTTTCTTCCTTTTCGTTTCTTCCCTCCCATCTTGCCTTCCTTTCACTTTCCATCTGTTATCCCTCTCTCCTCCCTCTCTGTAGAATATAACTGCATAAAAAAACACATACAGAAAGTTGTTGTTTTTTTTTTTAATTAGACTATCTATTATTCTCCTGTGAATGGGAGATAAATCATTTCAGTATTTTTTTCCTGGGGAAAGATTCATGAGTTTACCATAGAAAACCTTGAAAAGAATTCTTGAAAAATAAATACAGCATGAAAAAAGAAGAAAAAAAGTTTTTATAGGCAACTGAGAATGATCATTTGTTCCAATGAGGTTTCTTATGCCCGATTATCTTTTAAAAATATGGTTGCAGAAAAATAAAACGTTAGCTTATACTCACACTAAATGACTTTTAAGGTCATAAAATACTTAGGCTTTGCTGTGGCATTTAATTATCTGAAAATACTATTTATTACTTTGGGCAGTCTAGGGCTATACTGATTATCCTTTAATTATACTACAAAACATAAAGGTTCATAGATGCAGAATTTTATTTAGTTTAGGATTTATAATCCATTCTATGAAATAGTAATTATAACAAAAAAGATAAATCAAAAGTAGACTCAGAACAGGTTTCTTCTGTTTAATTTGGAAGGGAAAAAACAAATTCTTATTCATTCTACCTGCAGAAACATTGGCATTATGATTCTTACTGTTTTCTCACATAATATAGAGTGATCTGCACATGTATTAATGTACATAAAACTACAAAGAAATTTCTGTAGTGGTCTAAGTAAAATAAGAAAAATAAATAATAATGAACAAAAACAAAAATAAATATATAAATAACACAGTAGTCTAAAACTGTCTGCAATTTCCTAAAACAATGACCAACAGCCTTGATCAATTATGATTATCAATATAAAGAAGATACTGCCTCTCATTAGTTTAATAATTCATTTGTAGCCCCAGCCTGAGACGTACATAAGAGCCCAAGTAGCAGAGAATCAAGATAAGCTCCTTCCTCTGAAATATATTGTGATCTGCTGCAGTGTCATTTTTATTTCCTGAGTTTGCTCTATATAGTGACTGTAATAGCACACAGTTGTATGTACTGGATCCTAGATCCTCTCTGACAAAGACTTCTGCATCAGTTGTCCAAAGGTCTTCCTGCTGGTAGGAAAATGCAAGAAATGTTGACATTCCTGTGGTCTGTAGTCTCAGAGAGCTGTGCTGTACACAGAGGCTGGAGCTGGAGGCACAGGCCTTAGGTTATGGACTAAAAGTAGCAGTAAAAGAGGAATTTAGATATTAGGAGGAAGTTTTTCACGCAGAGGGTGGTGACGCACTGGAGCAGGTTGCCCAAGGAGGTTGTGGATGCCCCATCCCTGAAGGGATTCAAGGCCAGGCTGGACATGGCTCTGGGCAGCCTGGTCTAGTGGTTGGCAACCCTGCACTCAGCAAGGGGGTTGAAACTCAAATGATCTTTGAGGTCCTTTTCAACCCAGGCCATTCTATGATTCTGTGATTCTATGGTTCTATGATTCTATGATTCTATGATTCTATGATTCTATGATTCTATGATTCTATGAATTTAACTCAAAGAGGATGCTGAGAAAGGAAATAGTGATGGCAGGTTAAGGAGAAATTCTTATAAGGAAAAAATCATGTAAGTAGTGAGAAAAATGCAAAGATAGAGAAATAGTGTGACTGGAATAGACTCTAGAACTGTATGAAGGTGTATAAGTGAATTCTTTTTACATAATTATTTTTTCATTGTTGGACAATAAGTTGTAGAAAATGGCATCTATTACATGAAAATGGTCACCAAAGTTTGAACTAATAGTTTTAATATCAAAATATATTTGGGGAATGCTGAATGATTTAGGAAGAGTGTTTCTTCTCAGGACTGGTATAGTGAGGAATGTAAGTAAACAACAGACTGATAATTATCGTTCCTGCAGTTTTTGTCCAATCTATTATAATGAAATATTTTTATTCAAACCCAAGATTCCTTCTGTTAACATTGATTCAGTCATAGATGACTTTTTAGTACAGAAAGGAAGACCAAAAAACAATGATGGCCTCTATTAGCAATCAGGTCACAGCTGATGAGTCAGTGGTTGCCAGATGTTTGTGAATCACAATAACTGTTGTAGGCAGCCTATGCATAAAGAGTAATATCTTTCTTTAGGTGTCCATACATATATGTATGAGAGAATTTAGATGTCAGAAATAGTCTTGTGATCATTGAAAATTTACTCACTATAGTCAGTAGAGCATAGATAGGAACCTCATGATTTCAACAAAAGAAAATACTGCACTTGGCAAGGAAAAAACCTGTGCAACAGGATAGATTGGAAAGAAGCTCTGCAGATAAGGCCCTGTAGGTTATAGTAGACACTCAGTTGCATATGAGCCATTAATGTGCCATAGTAGTAAAAAAGGGTCAGTGACCTCCTGGGCTGCATTACAAAGAGCACTGCTAGTAAATCAAGAGAAGTGACACCCTCTGCTCAGTGTTGTCAGGCACATTCTTGTCTCCTCAATACAATAGAGACCCAGTTATACTGAGCATGTCCAGGTCAGGACCACAAAGGTGATTAAGCAACTAGCTCATCTGTTATAAAAGAAGCAGCTTGGAGAGCTGGGAATGTTCAGAATGGAGAAGAAAAGACTCAGGGGAGATCTTATACATGTGTATAAATACATGATGGGAGGGCTTAAAGATAAAGCCAGGCTCTTCTTAACTGATGCCTAGAGAGAGGTAAAGAGCAAATGGGCTCAAATTGAAATAGCAAAAATTGTATTTAAATGTGAAGAAGAACACATTAACAACAAGGATGCTCATGGGAACAGATTGCCCAGGGAGGCTGTGGAGTATCCATCTTTGGAGAGGTTACAAATCCAGCTAGACAATGTCCCTAGAAGCCTGATTTATTTGTCTGTGGTCTAAACAAGAGGTGTGAGAGAGAGAACTTCCATACTTCTCTTCTGATCCCAACTAGTCTATCAATTTTTGTGAGTTTGTATAAGTAACTGAATCAGGTCTTCAGTGCGTACTCCATGAGAAATTCATCTCAGTGACTTGTGATTTTGTTGGGATTTGCTCTGAAGATGATAGCAATTTTTAATACATGCATTTATTACTGTTGGATATTTGATGTATTTCTGATGGTACTATTTTTTTTTTCCTAGATTAGTCTGGTTTATCAGTATTTTCAATATTTTGCATGTGAAATTACTGAATGCAAAAAAAATTATAATGTTTTGATGCCATTTTGAGTATAGTGCAAGTATTTCCTATTACCTGCTGTAGACACAAGGAGAAATTAGAAAACTCAAGATAATAAAAGGAAATGAATGTAGTTCCACTAGCTTAAAGGAACAAATGGAAGAAATAAGGGAATCTATGCCTTACTGACTTTTCAACTTGAAATTGTCATATATCGATAACTATTAGAAGAGGAGCAGACGGTCATTTAAAAGTCAAAATGCAGAATACAGAATAGAAAACATAATCTGAATACATTTAATGACAATATTTTAAGGTCAATGTCAGGATTTTTTTAGGTTTGTTGCTGTTGTTTTTGCTATCTGATTGAATCAGTCTTCTAAAGCCAGCAATACTCTGAGTGGTGCCTGTATTGCCACAGGCCCACCCAGATGTTTCATTAAAGTACTGGGATATTAATAGTGTCCCAATAATACCACATCAGCTTCTCTATGCTGGCTCCTCACAAGTCTGTGAAGCAGACTATGCCACTTGTACACCAGCTGGCTCTGGTCCTGCTGGTCTCTGCCCATCTGCTTCTTACCATGTGCTGACCACTATGTTTGCTTATTTTCATTTCTAGGCCACTGGCTGAGGGGAGCATTATAAGCAGGTTTAACATTGCTATACTCTAAGTAAGACTCTAATACTTGCACGTACAGATAGATATTAATACATTACAAATATAAATAGAGATTAATAACATACTTGTGAAAACAAATGGAATCTATAATACAACCAAAACATCATCTTAAGATTTTCTTGGTGTGAGAAAGAATCACAAAAATAAATATTAATTCAACAAAATTTAGACTCCATGGGTCCCTGAATTATGAAATTAGTGTAATTATATCCCAAACAGAGTAAATCTCTCTAACCATACAATTAGAACTTGAACTGATCCAATTATGTGATGTAATGGTGTAGAGCAATTATGCATAATGACACAATTATAATTTGTGATAATGTAGTAAAAATTCTTCTGAAACTTTCAGAAAGAATATTGGGCATAAACTTCCTCTCTTCTTTTTAAAATGAAGAAACTCATCTGCTCCTGATATCAACTCCAAAATTTTTATTTATGCCATATTGCAAGTAAGCAATATATTATTAAAATAAAAAGAAAAGAAAAGAAAAGAAAAGAAAAGAAAAGAAAAGAAAAGAAAAGAAAAGAAAAGAAAAGAAAAGAAAAGAAAAGAAAAGAAAAGAAAAGAAANAGAAAAGAAAAGAAAAGAAAAGAAAAGAAAAGAAAAGAAAAGAAAAGAAAAGAAAAGAAAAGAAAAGAAAAGAAAAGAAAAGAAAAGAAAAGACTAAGAGATCCTGTCCTCACAGAGAAGGTGTTCCATCCCTTGGATCACTTTTAAGGCTCCCCTTTGGATGCACTCTAACAGGTCTATATGCACATCTGAACACAGTGCTCTAGGTGAGGTCTCAGTGCAGAGCAGAGGGGTTGGATCACCTCCCTGACCTGCTGGCCATGCTTCCTTTGATGCAGCCCAAGATATGATTGGCTTTCTGGGCTGCAAGGGCATGTTGCTGATTCATGTCTAGCTTACCATCCACCAGTATCCCCAAGACCTTTTCAGTATAGCTATGTTCAATCCTTTTGCCCTCCAGTTTTTACTGGTTGTGGAGGTTTCCATAACCAAAGTGCAAGACCTTGCACTTAGATTTGTTGAACCTCATGAGGTCCTCCTGGCTCCACTGCTTGAGCCTGCCTAGGTGTCTCTGGATAGCATCCTGTCCACTCAGCTTGGTATCATCCACAAACTTGCTGATGGTACACTCAATCCCACTGTCATTGAAATTGATGAAGATATTAAAGAGCATTAGTCCCAGTACTGACCCCTGAAGGACACCACTTGTCACTGATCTCCATCTGGACATTGAACTATTGACCACCATTCTCTGGGCATGATCTTGCACTGAGTTCCTCATCCATAGAACAATCCACTCTCAAAATCCTTATGTTTCCAGTTTGGAGAGATGAATGCTGTGGGAAAAAGTGTCAAAAACCTTACTGAAGTTCTGGCAGGTGACTTCAGTAGCTCTTCCTTTGTCCATTAATGCATTTTCATATTTATAGAAGACCACAAAGTTGGCCAGGAAGAATCTGACCTTGGTGAAGCCTTGCTGGTTATCCCGCATCAGGTAAAAAGTTGTTGAGTATTTCAGTCTTCTACTTGTTATATATTACTTGCCTATATTTCTCAGTTGGAGGAGTATGCTCTCCTGGACTTTCCATATTTGGTTGTTGTACCCGTATAAGCCTTTCTTATTCTTTGCACCCCTCACCAAGTCCAGTTCCAACTGGACCTTGGACTTCCTGACCCAGTCCCTACACAGACCTGCAGCACCTCTATACTCCTCCCAGGGTACCTGTCCCTGCTTCCAATGCCTGTGCATTTTCTTCTTGCTCTCCAACTGACCAGTAGGTCCAAGTTCAGCCATGCCTGTCTCTTGACTTCTTTCCTGACTTCCTACTCTTGGGGATGGAGACCTCTTATGCCCTAAGGAAAGCTTCCTCAGAGATCTGCCACCTCTGCTCCACTCCCTTGTCCTTGAGGACAGTTTCCCAAGGGGTTTGACATACTCTCCCTGAAGAGATGGAAAATGCTTCTCCAAAAGCTGTTTTGAATTGTCATTCAGCATGGCATTTGTAAACATGGAAAATTTGGTTCTGAAGATACTTCTTAGATGACATTTTTCACTTAGGTATGTGATTAATCTGACTAAATTGTGGACATCTGCTTTGAGTTAATTGTATAGGCATCTTGGTGTTATTATCGTTGATTAGTCAATTTAGTCAATTCTTACCTGTTTGAGGTAGATTTTTAAAAGAACTCAGCAGAATTAGCCTGGAAATGTCTGTTCTCATCTTACATAGAATGAATAATTTCACTGTGTCAAATGAGAATAGAATTATTTTTTTTATTTTTTGGCCAGTGATATTGTGGAAACTACTGGGAAGTTTAGTATGTAACTGGTATGTATCACTGTGGAAAAAATGTTTTGTTTGTGAATCAAGATTTGCTGCTCTATGCAGAATTTCCCATGGCCAGCTAATTTCTGTTTATGTCTGAATTATCTGAATGGTTTTGCTACTTTCAGTTTTTAAAGATGATTGAAGGTACAAGCATAGTCACAGGCATTATTGTCCATGCGCCTCTGAAGTGCCATTCTGAGCACTACTTTTCCACAATTCTGTGTTAGTTAAGTGTTGTATTGGTCTAATAATAGTAGAAGACAAGGTTTTAAAAGAAGAGATAGCATTCTTAATTATTCCAACTGATACTGCTAAAATTAAAAAAAAAAAGCCTTTGAGGCTTATATGTTGGTAAAAAGAACATGAACAGAAAAGCTTACCTGATTAAGTATATTTTTCGTGGAATAAAGATTTAACCTCTCCTGCTCTAGGGTTACTTTAATATTAAATAAATTTTTGCCTTTAATGGAGGTTTCATTTCTTCTTAGAGACAATGTGAATAAATAAATTAATAAAATGTAGGATTCCTTCACTATTACAAGATAAAATACAAGAAAAAGAAACTTAGGAAATAAAGAGAATCCAGTCCAAATGCTTTCTATATCCACAGTGAAATGTCTAATAAGTAAGTGACAGGAAAATAATGGAGTGGATTATGTACCGTCTCTCAGGAAGTAGATACTTATAAGTGCAGATGCATTCTCCAAGACACTATCAAAAGAAGGAATAAATAATTGAGTATGACAATATGCCAAAGGAGACTGAGAATATAAGATCAGTTCTGAAGAGGAGCAAAACAACAATAATATATTATCTGGTCTTAGAAGGTAAATAACTTCAACTCTTGCTTGTTTCAAATTTCATCGATGTATAAGAAACAATAGGTGTTATCCAGCATTGATTTGCCTTAATGTTTCATGTCTTAATTAATATATCTGACAAATTAATGATGTACACTTGGTGCATATATAGACTGCACCAACACCGACAACTTTAATTAAATAATCAGTTGTCATGTGTGATGTAGCTATCTAAGATTACTCCTCACACCACTTTCTTAGATGTCTACAGCTTTGATATCCAGATGAAAGAAATAGCCACATCCTACTGGATGGTTTCCAATGGAATTTTAAGACCTTATGAAGTATTAAGTACTGAATCCAAAGCAAATATTTAGCAAGCAGCCTTTTTTAATCTTTCATATTGCTAGTGTTAATAAAAGCCAGGCAGGAGGATTTGAATTTAGATACTCTGGGGAAAAGTGCCAAGCATTACTAGTTCAGCATTTCCAGGATCTCATTTGGTTCTTTTATACTGAAGTGTGATGTGTTGTAAGACTCACTCTGTATATCCTTGATAGCAATTTGGCAACAAACCATCCTTTTCAGGGAGTTGTATTCTGAAGAGGAAGTAGGAGATTGTCACAGAAATATTCTCTGATAAACTGCTTGAAAGAAAATTACTGTTGATGAAGATGAAGCATTGATTAAGATTGATTGAGAGTTCACTTTCCTTGGAAATCCTCTTTCCAAGCTCATACTGAAACTGCAATTGAAATATTGCTTTCAGTCAAGGTCATAAAAACTCACAAATACATTCCCATAGCTACTTAGAGGCATTTAAAATATTTAAGTCAATGTTATTACAGTAAGGCCAAGAATAAATTTTTTATTTAGATCAAAAATCCTCTACAAATCATTAGGTTAGTGGTACTTAAAAATGCTCTCACAAAAGCGTATACAGTTCTGGGTCAGGAACCTAATGCTCAATGTTCTTGGAGGAATTAGGGGAGAATATTTGGTAAGTTTTGTCAGCTGAAAGTGTAGATGTGTATATGTTTCTGCCTGAGGCATTAAAAACTTGGCAGTATTTGCAGATAATACCTGCTTCTGAGCAGGAGTAACAACAGCCAAGAGCTCTCCAAGAAGATAACCTAAGACACTAAGCCCTCTGTAAAAGAGTCTTTTCTGAATGAATGAAAGAGCCTGTCTGCATGAATATTATGCTGTGGTCACAGGAACATCTGTTGAAAAAAACGTTGTAATGATCAGATATTGTGGGCTATAATGAATCTATCCACCCTTTAGCAACTGGACTACTTACATTTGTGGGGAGAAAGCGATGTTCTATTTGTTAAAGCAGTCATGGTTTTCTATTCAGACTTAAGTGTTTTCTATTTTTTGGGAAAATGTATCCTTTCTCCCAAAATCCAACTCCACCCATTACAAAGTTTTGGGTCCACAACATGGGAACAGGAAACCATGCTCTTTATACCTGGACAGCCAGTGCATCCCATCTCATAATAATGCAGTCCTTGAATAATGGCGTGAGAGCTTGAACAAGGGATTTAGTAACTAAGACAGAAAATACTCCAAAGCATTTCTTTCAGATGGCAAAGTTCTCATATGTGTCATTTCTTCAGTTGTTTGCGGTCAGGAGAAAGATGATGAAACTGAAGGAAAGGAATAGAGGTGTGGGTTTTCTAAAGATTCAGTGGTCTGACTTTAGAGGAAAAAAAAAAAAGTGGTTTTGAATGAGACAGAACTTACTTATGTGGACATTTTTCTGAAATAGAAGTTAATCATAAAAATTCCTACTTTTTTTCCACTGTATAAAAAGGGAATTTAGGAGTCTGGCTGAGATGTAGATGATCACAATGTAGCTGTCAGTGCTTTGGCTTAGTCAGTACTATGGTCTGCTCTATCTAGAAGGTTGAACTGTGACTGTTGAAGCAGTCAGCTGTGACTGTGGAAGAGTCTGAATGTGAAGCAGTGAAATCTTTTTTGCAGAAAGTGTGATCCCTCACCTTATTTCTCAACCATGAGATAAATAAAGTAATCAATAATACCTACTATCTATTTCAAGAAAAGAAAAGGTCCTTCAGAGAAGATCACTTGATTGCAATTTTAACAAGACTTCAACTTGGATCTGTATGAAAAATGTTATCTGCATCACAGAAAGTAACATCTCCATTTAAAGAAAACTATGCTAACATGCAGATTAACCAAACTGAAGGCTGTGAAGTCACTTAATGTCTAAAAGTAGCATGGCTTTTAGGTGAAACTCTCTTCCTTTAAAAAAAAGAAAAGAAAGAAAACAATACCAAATACGAGAATAACAGAAAAACAAACAAACAAACAAAAAACCCACATCAATAACAGAAAAAAGCCTAATACAAATGCAGTGGATTTGAAACTTAAATACTTAAAAGAATTCTCAGCTGGTGTGTTTTCTTTTACCTCCAGTCAAGGCTTTTCATCAAATGATGCATCTAGTGCAGTTACTAGATGTAACTCTTTGTAGATCATGAACAGGAAGTTTTGCCGAGTGCTGTCACTAGAGTGATAGACACTGCAGACATAAATCTTTTGACAGAAATTCATGACTGAAAATAATAAAAACTATAATGTATTATTTCAATTTTTATTTTTTTTTATTATAAGCTATGGAAATTACAATACCTGTCTCTTCTATTTCCTCCTGAATGTTGTTGTAGGAATCAGCCTTCAACTTAGAAGGACTTCCTAACATTCATGAGAACTGACAACTCTGTTAGCTCATTGCACTATTAATGGATTATCACACTTAGAAAAAAAAAAACAACAGTTAAAAAAAAAAGAATTTAGGTTATTCAGTCCTTTTTTGTTGCACTGCTAGAATATTAGAACATTTTCGAAAAAGTTCTAAATAGTGCTTATTATCAAAATAGATAAAAAATGTATCAAATTAAGTCCATGTTTTTTGATTACATTTAAAGCCAACGTTCTTGGCTGATGAAGGGTAATATTGGATTGCAGGAATAGTATGAGAATGTGAAGAAAAGGAAATATATATCTGGCTACATTTAGTAATTTATCTACCATGTTTGCAGTGGGACAAGTGGTATTTTAAAAGACAAAATGAATGATTAGCCTTCTTGTTTCTGTGGTTTCATATTTGTTCCTAAATTCCTGAACATTTTATGAATAATAATTAAATGTCATAATCCCTTATGATATAATGAAATATAATGTCTTCTAGAATAAATATACTTTAAAAAAGCATTAAGCAATGATATGCTGATATTCGAGAGAGATCTTATAAAATATCCTATTTATAAAGAGTATTGTTTTGGTAAAATTATATTAATAAAAAATGATAACAAATAATAATAATGATACAATTCCAGTTATGGTGCCCCGTAGCTCAGTTGTGCACTAGACACTATCACTCTTTTATCATTTTCAAAAGTACTCTCAAATATTTTTTTCTGTTATGGATTTTTCTATTTTCTTCTATCACAACTAGCATTACTCTGATATTAAGGTGGTTTTTACATATTAACATTTTAGTTCAAATATAAATTATTTCTCATAATGAACACTTTGGCATCTAATGCTAATTTCCATAAATATTCTCAATTATTAATTTAAATGATCAGATCAGACAATTGTTACAGAAAACAAAACACAGTTATTGTACTGTTTCAACCACTAACTGTTGTGAGCAATTTATGATTGCATACCAAGTTTGTCAGGCATGACTTACCCTTGGTGAAGCCATGTTGGTTACCACCAATCACCTCATCTTTATTTTCCATGTGCCATATTATGGTTGGCAGCATGGAGTATCACTGTGACAGTTTGTTTCCTCTGCTTCTCTTAATGAAGGATCTACCATATCAAGATGAATGCATGTGATTTAAATATTCACATATAAGCTTTTTTTTTTTTAATTTTAAATTGAAATATATATTTAAAGCTTATGTTCCTTCTAACTTAGCCTGATGCAGCAAAACATTTTGTCTGAGGTTTAACTTCAAATGACTGATCACTGCCATTCAAAATCAAATTAAGCTCACATTCCTTAAAAGGCAAGTGTGATGCTTATATGACATAACTTGGAATGGAGGTTAGACTTCAAGATAGCACTAGTTAAAAGCATTTTTCTAAGCAGGGAAAATGAAAACAAGGGAGAAGAGAACAATGTACTCTAATCCAAAAATAAAAAATGCTATTTGAGTTTTGTCGATCTTGTCTCATTTTCTACTTTTGCTATTACAATCTGCTTCCTGAAAATTTTGCACTATCCACATGAGACAGTAGGAGTATATCCCTGGAAATTCTTTGTGCATCTGCAATCCAGGTGAATAATTTGAATTTCTTTACTCCAAGGAGAACACATATAATACAATGTCTGTCTTTACTTCCCTGGGAGAAATTGCTCAAGAGCCTGCAAATGTACAGTGGAGATTCTCATTCAAGATTTAAACAGACAAGTGGGAGAAAACAGAGTATAAAACCTTCAAAAAAGTCATGATCCAGTTAAGATAAAAGAGAAAGTAATTAACTGCTTACTAATGATGTAACCATTTGCCTAGAATAGAGGTTTCAGCCGACAATCTTAAACATTCACAGGAACTGAAGCTGCTCAGCACCACAGAGAAGCCTTAGGCTATTGCACAGCACATTTGCCAAACACAGACATTATCTCAGCCTTTGCTAACCTAATTAAAGACATTCTGTCACATAAAACAGTATGAAGCTGGAAAAACCTGAAACACTGAACCCTGTTTTGAAAGAGCTGCACTCTTTACTAGTGTTTGCTTGGCACAGACAATAACTGCTTTGTTCAAGGCTTTCTATTTCCTGGCATTTTATTACCTGCCTCCTCCAACATACATTTTGTGGGAAGAGGCAACCCACATTCTGAGGACTAAGTCAACTCACAGCTCAATGAAACTAATTATATTAATATTAGGAGCTGGGTACTAATGAAAAAAATTCAGAACTTTCTCTCTTGTATGTTTTAGCTGCTTGGTAGACAGAAATGTCCATTCTTGCTCCATTTCCACAACTTGTCCTTCAGACTTCACTTAGGACTGACTTCAGCAGAAGCTGCCCAGCCATATTAATTCCAAGGCCAGAGCCTAAATTTTGCACAAAAAAAAAAAAGAGTCTGGAGCACTCCTCCAATCCATCTTAAGGGGGAACTGAAATGTTCTTTGTTAGCCTAGACCATGCTGAATACACATCCCAGGGACTTACCCTCAGTCAAAGAATCACAGAATGGCTTGGAGTGGAAAGAACCTTAAAGATCATCTAGTTCCAACTTACTTGCCATGGGTAGGATTGCCACCCATCAGATCAGGCTGACCAAGGACACATCCAAACTGGCCTTGAACACCTCCAGGAATGGGGCATCCGCAGCTTCTGTGGACATATATTAGCACATTACTCTGTAAGTAAGATTGTAGTAAAGATGAAGGGAGACTAACTCATGAAGCAGGAAAGGAAGTAATTGCATTAGTCTAGAAATGAGAAGACACTCTTGTGGGAATAGGGATGATCTTACAGTCTCTGCTAGAAAAATATACTTTTGCATTAAGAATAAATTAGATAAACAATATATTAACTATTCCATTCCCACATTGCTAGATATTTTGAAGTTCTGTCAGGCACAAACCTCTTCTCATTCAGTGTGGATGGAACTGAGGATTCCAGTTCAGACTTGTCAGTTCTGCTACTGGAGTCTTTTTTCAATCTTTTAGGATTACAAAAAGCTAATGCTCAGGGTATATTTATTAGTCTTAACTTTAAGTAGTTAAATCAGGCTCATAATGTAGAAGTAGAGCTACCTTCTATTTATTCCTTTGTCAGTGGCGAGAAACAAGAACCTTCCCACACAGTAGTGACACCTTGGTTAGACACCTTGGTTTAGTTAGATAACTGAATCTAATTTAGTCAATGATGCTCACTTTACAGTCAAGAAAAAAAGGGAGTGGATGTTGTCTGCCCAGTGAGATGACTATCTTAAAATGGATTGCACTGTGGAAACATGTTTTATCTTCTGAATCTGAGTGGTGTCTTGAGTAATTTCTTCAGTTTCAAATGTTTAAGTTTTAAATGCCCAAGTTTGGGCAGATGAGGCGACTCGTGTTAAAAATCTTCCATTAGCAGTTTGTCATACCTTGAATCTAGTGAGTGACTGCTTCTCCTTGAATCATGCTTGAATCCTGTAGTTTACCACTTGATTAGGTCTCAGGAGGTGTTCTTTGACTTCATCAGTTTTTCGATTTTGCTTTTGAAATCTATAGTCATCCAGACCCTCTGATGGACTCCTACTGAAGAGTGTTTTGCTATTTTTATTTGGCTACTCTGTAGTTTGAATCTAGAATCTGTGCATACTTTGATGTCTATCTTTGATGACTTTGATACTGATGGAATAAATGGATTATATCCTTTACTCTTACTCCTACCAATCCTTCTTATTTGTAAGTTCAAGTAAAGAGACTGCTGCTCAAGTCTTTTTGAATTATACAGAAAAAGACTGGGAGACACTGTACATGGGGAATAAACCCTGAAATGGAGTAAGAAGGAGAGCTGTGTTACTTGACTGAATATTTAATACTTGCGTTATATTTTGGGAAAAAAAAGAAAAACAGCACAAAAGATAAAGTGATCATTAACCACAGAAATTAAAATGAAAGCCAAAGTGGAATTTGCAATACAGTAATTTTAAGATAAAAGCAGATACTAACTTTGAAAGGACACAGACTCATATGAATAACTTTCAACTTAGACGAGGATGTAGATTATGAATCAGGTTTGAAGGCTAATGGAGATGAACAAATCAATGTAGAAATTACTGTTGACTAAAAAATTACCAAATGTAAAAACTATTATGATAAAGACATCATTTTAAGATGAATCTTTGTCCCTCAGACTATGTGCTAGAGCGTTGCTCGTGATTACATAGGTCAGAGTTACTTAATATAGAGCAGATGTACTGCATCCACATTTCATAAGTCTTGGCCTAAACTTCTTCTGGGACACATCTGGTGGCCTTAAAACATGTTTTTTCATCAAAGAGAATAAATGAAGTAAATGCTGTGCCATGATAGAAGTTTTATGTCATGCTGTTGATGAGGTGTGACAGATGCAGTAGGCATTGGCATGAGAGGATATAGAACATACAGGAGAGGCATATTTGAAGGTGTTTTGGGAAAATGGCAAATGACCATTTGAATGAAACACATAGTTGAAAGGAAACTAAGGCTGACTTGTCCCAAATCTTCTGAAATTCATCCAGACCTTCACATGACTTTTGTCTTAAAGAAAAATAAATAATATAAAAGAAAATTCAGAAAAGGTAAACACATATATGTGAATGATAAGAGAGTCCAATTAGTTGTCAGTATGGATATATTCAGATCATTACATACATGCTAATTAAGAAGTTAAGAGTAATGTCCATTTCTGAATGCAAGAATTACTGCAGGAAATTGCAAGTCTGATAGAAATATTCTTAACGATTCTGTCAAAATTTCAGAATGGAAGCATATCCCTTCAGAATAAAAATCACTACGTATGTTTTAGTAGAAAAAAAAAGTAGGCCTTTCATGTGATTAATAGCAAAAAGCTTTAAAAATTGTCAACTTATCCACTGATGGTGACATATGATGATGATGACATATGACTTAGAGGCATCTGTAAATCATTAATCAGAGATGATCATGCGCAAATAATTTTATCACTAGTAAGTATCATGCAAGACACAGTCAAATAAATAGAAGTGAGTGTAAAGAAGACAAAATTAAAATGTTTTATGCACTGTCATGCACGCTTATAGCTGATTTTGTTTTGTTGATTTTAACATTCACACTGGAAAATTTACAGAAAGGACCTACCAGACTGAACAAAGAAGTGAAAGTCTATTTTACAAAGGAAAATTAAAGGAGGATTTTTTTTAATCTTAAGAAAAATATTAATTAATACAAATTGATATTCATAAATGCCCTGAATTTATAACCATTATTTTGAAAGAAGATATATCTAAAGTAAGTGTTGGGACAAAAATAAATTAGCTGAATCTATTCCTAGCATAGAAGCAAAAGGCTCCTATTTATCAATAACATGAGCTGTGTCTTAGTAATTGTCTAGTCGGAAACTAAACTGGCTTCAGCATTCTGGGAAAAGGAATTTGATACATTTTCCTGAAACAGCAGTGTCTGGATCTGGATCTGATAACACTGACATCTTTTCCCATCTCTTTTAATCCTATTTCTTATTATTTTAATTTAGGGATAAAGAGCATGGATTTATTTATTTATTTATTTATTTATTGGTGACTGTAAAGTTGTTGTTTAGACGGATGCAATATAAAGAATTGGTGTATGGATTAATGTTACAAGGCAGGTAACATGATTAATGAGCCACTCTTCCATTTATCATTGATATCATATGTAGTTAGATTAGTAGAGAAATATATCATAGAGACATACATAACACATATATGGAAAATGGAGGATACTGTCAGGTAGTATTTCAATACATTCAATGATCTAAAAGTTTACATTTGGATAGAATGTGTTAGAGGAATATGTAGCTTTTCAAAAAGTGGAGAATGAAAGAAAAATGTAATGGCAAAACTATTCATTATGAAAAATAATATAACTTTTTCTGCTGATTTGCAGTTCAGGCACATTTTATAAGTAATTTAGAAGACTTCAGAAGGAAGATTTAGAAACCTAGATATATCCTTCAAAAGCTAAATCCTGTCCTTGACATTTTGTTTTATCTTCCATTTTCTAATTCCTATTGCAGAGTATATCAACATGTTCAAACAGTTTACACTCAATACACTTCTGCTTCCATTTTTGTCTGTGTAAATAGAAAAGTGATTCATTTTTCTGACTTTCCATGTTATTTTACTGAACAAGGAATTGACTCAAAATTGTCTCACTTTTCTCAGAAAATTTTCATCAGACAGTTTTTAGCAAATGTAGGGCTAAATCTTGTGCTGACTTTGTGTTTCTGGAAGAGAGATCCTCAGAAGCCTCCTTACTATTCATCTATATTCTCATGTAAATAAATAGTCCGGTCCAGTTACCATCAATGTGATTGCAAGTTTTGAGATCGACTGCAAAGGCAGTAATCTGCTACCAAAGCATGACACTTTCTTAAGGATTGCTAGTTTTTCTTATGTCTTTTCAGGAATTCAAATTCATTATTTTTATGACAGAAATACATCAGGAATATATCTAAACAAACACCTCATAGCGCAGTAACCATTATGATCAAATATACTTTCCTTGGAAACATCTGAAGACATGTTATGAAGTAGAAAATGCTATACTCGTATCCTCATGCCATAAGCTGCTAGTGTTATGCATGGATCTATTGTATGGATGATACTGAAACAACTGTACCATGATGAACTAACTTTCTAAACATGCAAAACAGATTTTTTTCTTAATGATGATCATGAATGCCTACTATGCCTACTATTCGTCAATTCTAAGCAGTATGGATCTGAGTCGTAAAATCATGTACTAGAGCATGCTGAGACATTAAAAATTAAAGTAATATAATTCTGAAAAATGTGTTCTGTCTGATCTGTATTGGAGATTACTGCAGCAGTGGACTCAAAATTATGTAAAGTACATTAATGATGTTTTTATGTCAGTTTTGTTGTTCAGTAAAAACATTTCCAGCTTCTAAATACCTCATCACTCATATAGAGAACTGCATCTCTCTCTCTTCTTTTGCAAAGGGGAGCAAGAGTAAAAAAGATGTGGAATATCTTAATATCTTTAAAGTTACACTTAGAGAGTTATTAAGTCTCTGGCCAGAAATGTGAAACAAAATCCAGGAAAAAAAATGTGTTAATAACATATCTATCATAATTTTTGCAAGCAAAACTGGCATCTGGATACAGCTTTAGGGGTAGACACAGAACCACTAAAAGAAAGCTTAAATCACAGTGTAAGTTTTAGGTGTTTCGAACATTTGAGCTGGAATTTATACAAGAGTCAACTAAATTAAAATTTCAAAACCTAAAGAAAGTCAGCAGAATGCTGAGATGCTGAAGAAATACTTTTGACAATATTATTTTTAGATATTAGAGAGTCAGAAGATATTTTGTGGAAACTCTAATATAAAACTATATGTTATTAGAAAGAAATACAATGTTCAAAAGAAAGGGTGAAAATTTCTCTTGTCTCATTCATTATCTTTAGTCAGATTTTTATGCATACTGCATTGTGTTATTTTGAAGTATTATTGATTAATTTCATCCTTCCAGTATATGAATATCCCTAAAAGCTTTTTTTAATGTTTTAGAAATTGTTTATTCCCTACAACTACTTTATTTAACTCTGGTAGACCGCTAAGAGTGAGAGAAGCTGTCTTGCATGACCTACAGAAACACGGAAGAGGAGTGAGGTAGATTCTTCAAATGCTTAAAAAGAATCAGATGGTGATAACTAGATTAGGCTGCAAATTTTCCATTTGAGCATCAGTCTATTGAAAATGACTGAGTTAACAAAGCAAATCACTTCTTAAATATATACTGCTTTAAAAAATCTTATAACAAAGGGCAGGTAGGACTCTGACATAAACCTGCTCAGTTTTGAGTTAGCTCAATTTAGCCAGAGGGGCATGAGGTTCTTGGGGGCCCACATCCCATTACTTCCAAATTTTCGGCAAGGGGTAGACTGAGGAACAGGCTAGTTGCCTCATTTCAATAATATGGATGAAGTGAAAAAAAAAAAGAGCAAACAAACGTGATGAACAATGAGATAAATTTTGAGACCTTCTAGGCACTGAATAATCTATGCAATAGCACTGTTTTAAAATAATGGACTTTAAAATCTGTTTAAAAACTAACTGCTAGATATACCTGTTTACCCAGGAAAATATCAGATTCGTTTCAGACACCAAGAACAGCATTTCAATCAGGACTTCTTAAATGTAATACATATGGAGTTATATATAGAATTATAGATTTTTTTTTGTTTCAGGTATTAATTGTGAACCAGCTCAAAGAAATACCAAATTTTTGAAAATATTTATAAACTGAATATTTCAGTTCTTTTTTCAAACCTAGATTTTATTGTTTCTTTCAATTTTGCATTTTAATATTTATTTTTATTAGAATTACAAGTTAAATTATGAGTAAGACAGTAAAATCCTTTCCAGAAAAACATATTAAAAACATGTATTTTCAGAAAAGTACAGAAGATAGCCAATTTACATATGGCCAACTGTCATCTGATTTAGATGCAGTATTTATTTTAATATGCCTGCTTTTTTTCAGTTTTTATGTGAAATATTGCCTTCGAAACTGTGTGCTGCTCTACCTCATGCAAATTTTAGCTTGTGCAATTTTTCCTCATTATTATTTTAGTGATCATCAATATTTCATGACAAAAAATAAATGCTTGCATTAGCTAATGAAGGTGTATGCTCTGCCCTTCTCTATGTAACAATCAGCATTTATGAGCTGTCAATTATCAATAATATCTTGTTTCAAGTTTTACTTCTCATATTGAAAACACAATTAACAAATGATGGCCATTCTTTTCCACACTTTTAGTCTTCCTGAATGATTAAGAATATAAAAAAAAAAGATACTTCATATCTGCAAACTGTAAATTAGTGTTGATCAATTTACCGTGCAAGTTTGTTTACACTTATTTATTTCTTTTCTTGAAGATACAGAATTCAGTGGCATGGACAGTTTGTTTATATATATATTTTGGTACACATTACTGAGCTGAAAATGTGAGATATTGTAAATAGTAAAAGATATATAATTTGGAGAGCTTATAACACAATCATAATAAGTTTAAGTAAAATAAATCAAAGCCAATTTGAGCTTTCTTCTTTTAGGAATAATATTTCTGTTAAGTTGTTCAACAGTAATCATTAAAACATGGGAATAATCCACCTCCTAATTAAACAATAATAAACAACTGTCAATGCCACATAATTGTCAAAAGTCAACAAAGGACACATTAGTATAAACAAAGATTAGACATTGTTCTTGAAAATGAGAATGGGAATGTTATTTAATGCCTGACAGAACATAATAAGACATAATAAATATTAGCAATACTAGAGTTGCAAATACCTCCATCAATATCATTTAGAGTGTAAAGAAGCTAACTAGTCCATTAAAATTGAAATGAATATGTTGCACATTTTGTCTCCTATCTTTACTTATCCTTGGAAAAGTTTTACTCTTTGCATTATAGATTGTTTGTACCTATTTTTCCATACCTCTAAATTTTAGGAACAGTTATGTTTTCAAAAGAATTTTAGGTCAAATAATTTCACTCTACCAATAACATTTCAGAAGTCACATACTTTAGTTGGTGGGGAACCAAAATTAACTCTCCAGATCATGCATGTATCTATTCAGTTCTAAGCTCTGTCACTAAGCTATTAATTAATTGAAGTATGAGGACACATCTACACCTACACACACCCCTACACACCTATGCATATGTATACACATATAAATATGTATGTAAATATGTGCAATATGCAAACACAGATCTGTGAAAGTGGTCAAGTCCCTGACATGTAAGTATTTATTTGGTGCAATTTAAAGATAACTCAAATTCTCAGATGCCTCTGAGTATAGGCACACCCACAAGGTGTATACTTCTTCTACAGGGCAGAAGACAGAAAGTTGTATGAAATTTCAGGACTCCTGGAAACCACTATAATTGTTACCTAGACTAGAGTGTTCTTCTGCTAAGTCTGCAAAAGCTCACTGAAGAGTTTTAAGGGGGGGCTTATGTAAATACGTGTAAAACTGAGCCTTGAATTGTAAAACTCTTCTACAGATTCATGCTGTTGATATCAACAACATGGTGAATTCAGCACTAGATTTACCATGAATGTCAATTCGTTCTTTTGAGAAGGTTTTCTAGTGGTGCACATCTCATCCATTTCTAGTTTCTGTGGCTTGTGAAACAGAGAGGACTATTATTAAGGATTTAAATCAGCGCATAAAAACACACATCTTGTGTAAATCTAATAGTATCCTAGATGTTTATTAATATTTTCTTCATATGTAACAGACCACGTTTATTGTTGTTGTAATTTTACTGTCTTACCAGTAATGTTTATAAATATATGCATGAAAATATTCAGGAAATACATGGCCTACTGGAAGTTAGAAAATGTTCCAAACATGAGTTTGGGATATTCTAGTTAATTCTTGTTTATGAATGATGGACATGGATTTTTTTTTTGGCTCTTTTAGTATTGAAGTTTCATTCACAATCTGCCAGATTTCCCCTGAAGGTAAACACAATAATTAGTAACACAGTAGATCACTTGGCATTCTATGTAATCTGTCCAGTGGAGAGATGATGTAATTAAATGTCAGTGGAAGTTTCTTTATAGTTTCATTATTAAAGCTTGATGTTTCTATTGGCATCCCTATACTTTCAAGGAAAACACTACAGAAAATGTTAACTTAGTTTAGCTAATCCTATCTATTGAGTATCTCATGTATCGTATATATCATTCTGCACAAATCCGGGAGGGATCATAAATGTTCATTTTACATATACTAGCCTTATTACTGTTCTCAGAATCAAATTACATGTTCTTTTCTTCCATGGACAATAATGGAAAAATACATATACATGAATGTATTAAATCAAGAAAAGCAATCTATAAGGAAACCAAGATAATATTAATGTTTATGACAGTTCCAGCAGTGATTTTCTCATTAAAGAAACTGTATTGTGTTTTAAATGGAAAAGCTTGAAATGTCATCAATTCAAAAGCTGCCATCTGGATAGACTGTTGATACATATTAGATTAAGGGCACCGATGACCTGTTTAAAAGCATGGCTTTCCAACTATGGAAGAAAAGTTGTTTTTAAAGAAATGAAGGAAGTCAAAGATTCAAAGGATTTGACTTGCATGTTTGCAGATGAAGATGTTCTTCCTATATCTGACAAGAAAATACTTTCTCAGTTTGTATAATGCATAATCGTTAATTTATATGGTCTTAACTGAGATTTCCTCTGTGAAGTGACTTCTTACATAAGTTCAGAGGAGCTATTTAAAAAATATAATTCAGCAAGTGTAAGTAAGTGTGGCAAAAACTGGCCCACTACCATTTCCAAGTTCTACACTTTCCCTGAAAAAAAAAAAAAAAAAAGAATTATCCCTCCATCTTCACCATCCTCCTCCTCTTCACATGTGATATCCTGGAATTTTTCCAGGAATAGTTATTTGTCTCTTTAAACACTGGATGAATCTTTTCTCTGTTAATTAAATAATTTATCTTTTTTATTTAGTCACTTAACGTGTTAATTGAGGAGATGTGATCCTGTTATTCAGAGTTAATTTAAATGTATCATTGAAGGGGCAGCAGATGTGATAATATGCAACAACGTTAGGGACTTCATGGATATAATTCTCTGGCACAATTACAATAATCCACTAATGAATTTGTCTCAGTAATTTTTAGGAAGATAAAATTTAAGGGGTGGCTATTTTTCTTTCTACTGAGTGGAAGCCTTTAAAAGTGAATTGGGTGATCCTAGTCTTCTTAAAGGTAGTGACAAATCCCTCATTGAGCCTTAGAGGAGAAGGTTCCATGATTTAATCAGTCACGATTTGGTAGTGGGGATTGGTTAAGATGACATACAAAGGGTCCTTCCAACATAAACTATTCTATGGTTCTACATTTTCTCTATAAACAGATAACATATTTTTCTTAAGAAACAAATCAGTGCATGAATTACCCTGTCTGATCCAATCCCCATTGAGTCTGGTCCATAAATACCTTGTAATTGAGTTTACATGTTCTAATTCAGTACATTTTTCCCACGTATTATTGAGTCTTACTAATTTTTTTTGGTCATATACATAGTTGAATGTGATCTGGTCCAACACATATTTACATTGGAATCAAAAATATTTTGGAACATAGTGAAAGCATTTAAACCATCAATGCATCACTTTTAGTCTGATGCAGCAGTGTTGTATTTGCTTTATTAAGGAATGCAGATTTGCCAGCCTGTGTTTTAGAGTCTGGGAATCTCTACACTATGTCTCACTTTGAGAAATCTGCATTCTTTGGGGTAAGCAGTCATTGTAAAATTCACCCACTAGGCCATGTAACTAGAAAATCTTTTAAAATTTATTTTATTATTGTTGTTATTGTTGATATTCCGTGTTTGATGTTGCATGATTGATATTTTCTTGGCTAAAACGAGAACTGAATAAAGACTTTATGTTGATTGCATGCAATGTTGAAGAGCCCAGATACAGTCATACTCATCTATGTTTGGACTCATGATGGCACATATAAAACCAAGTGACATTTGTCTGCATAAAATGTAGAAGAAATATTCCTCATACTAATAAAAAATACAGACGTATCTAAAATGTATCCAAATCCAAAGCTAGATTCAAATACAAACTTTTGGGTAATAGAATGAACACCTTACAGAATAAGAGTTTCAATGAGAATTCACATATATTTATTCATTTCTAATAACATTGTCTGGATCTCATTCCAGTTGTCCAGACATATATACGTAATGCCACTCAAGCTGATGTAGGTTTTATAAGGCATCAGGCTAGCAGATGTGACAAAGGATGCCAGGAATGCATGAGATCTATTGAAGTGGCAACTGAAAACCAGACTGAATATTTGTGTGGACATCAGAGTCAGGTCCCTTTGAACAACATCCTTGTCTCTCTCTCTCTGGTGTTCTAGATACTATACATCATAACAAATTCACATCTGATTTCATTACTTACCAGTTATTCTGAGATTTTAAATTCTTATTCAAAAAGGCATTTTGAAAATATTGATTTAGGGTTTATAACCCCTAATTTTTTTAAGGTATTCCTTTTATAATATTTGCAGCATGGCTCTGGGTTACTTGAGGAGAAGTAATAGAGCTGCATCTGTCTTCAAAATTTGAAACCAACAGAGTCAAAACCTACATATTTTTTTATCTTTTAACT
The DNA here is from genome assembly GCF_002078875.1 of Numida meleagris. Classification (NCBI taxonomy): domain Eukaryota; kingdom Metazoa; phylum Chordata; class Aves; order Galliformes; family Numididae; genus Numida; species Numida meleagris. The sequence continues at coordinate 11,358,869 of NC_034410.1, forward strand.
TTTACACTTATTTCTTCTCATATAATATTGTTTATGGAAAGAATATCAAGCATACTTTTGTAGGCAAATATGTAAATTTAAACTCAGCTGCTGAAGTCAACAGTAATTTTTGCATTGATTGGTTACTGCAAGCATTATGGTAATTGAAAATATAGTTAGTTCTCTTGACATTCCAGTGAAGATATTAGTGCGATACAGTATTAATATAGTGTATATCAAAGAGATTAAGAAATAACTAACACACTGCAAAAAAACCAGTCATCTGTGGGAATTAATCATGTAAAGAGATGCTTCTAGCGTGCATACATACCATACTCATGTTATATGGAATTCAATAGTTTCATCAACGAGATGGGAATAAACATAAAATTACCATTAACAAATATGTCAATAAAATAAAAGTTAGCCATGGTGACGACGAAACAGTTATCATATGTAACTCAAATTTCTTATTTAGCTTAACTCATTGAAATTAAATGTGGTTTAATACCTATTTAGTGGAATACAGGCTGCTGAGTCCAGTAGTAAAGACAGCTTGTGAGATGTGATGGTTTATGATGTGGAGTGAGTCAGTCCACCTGGATGAATTCAACTGTAATTCAGCAGCTTGCTTAATATTCACATTAATGATTTTGCTGAAGATAAATATACATACAGTATAATATTTAGAATGAAATTTAAAAATATATGTTTCCTATAGATATTCAATAACAATTTAAGTTAATACAATACAATAAACAGCACCACAATTTAGCAGCAGCACTAGAGTTAGTGTTATTATTTTCACAAAGTCATTATGATTAAATGACAGTACATGACCAGGACCTATATCATCTCATAGGAAAGCACGTTATATTGTATCAACATGGCAGAGGATCTCTGCCTTTAGAATTCATTCTACTGACTCACCAGTAATTCTGATTCTCTCTGTAACATTTGATACATTCTTGAAGGCTTTGAATCAAAACACTGAGCTCAGATGAACCCAATTAACCCATAACATCTAACAGAATTAAAGCACAAAGTAGTGAAGTTGCAGTGAGTGCTATTAAAATGGATTAAATGTGTTTGGAAACACGACATTAAATATAATTGGCAGAAACTACATTGTCAGCTGCTTCCAAATGTGCTGGAAAGATCACAGAGATCTGTCTGTAGAGATAAATTATGTTGCCCCAAAATTTTGCATACACTGAGAACAATCATGTGCAAATGAAGCTTTCAATGTCAGGCAACGAGTTTATGGAAATGAGCAGAAAGTACTTTAGACAATATTAAACTATGAGTAATCCTTTTCATTGAGCTGCACCTCCAAATAGTACCAAAATTCAAGTTTAATCCTTCCAGGACATGTTGATCTAAAATTTTAAATAAGTTGATGTGTTACTGAATTAGCCATAAAGAATGTGTTGCTTTGTTGCATTTGTAAGCATCTGTTAGAAAATTGCATAACAAAACAAAGCCTGCATATTACTATAAGAGAAGTGTGTAAGAGGCTGGTAAACTATTGGAGTTTTTTGCTAGATGAGAACAGCACTTCCAGCAAGGTTCTGCTGGGATCTGTCCTGAGGTTTGTTCAGTGTAATATATTTTGTAATGACTCTGATGGAGCCATTAAAACACTTGTAAACTTGAAGGATTATTCCAGCTAAAGAGTCAATGAAAGCAGTCCACAGGACTTCAGAAAATTCCCCCAAAATTAATAATTTGGAAATTAAATTAAAAAAAAAATGCTACTTCTGTCTGTGACTTTGGATTCAATGAATGTATCAACAGTTTTTTTTCCCCCTAAAAACTCACTAAAAATTTGCTATGCGTATGGAAATATGAAGTAAATTTAGTAATTTGATTCAGTAATTGAATCTTTCCTCATTTTGTAACTAAAGATTCAAGATTAATTTAGAAAGGCGCAATAGAAGTACTGGTTTTAGAATTTTGAAGACTTTAAGAATAGCACTTGCCTTGCTGAGCAAAAACCTGTTGTATTTAAGAAGAAATCAATTCCTTACATAGAGACTGGTAAAGATGTGGCATACATCAACACTACAGAAAAGGATGTAAGTGGTATAGTGCATTTCAAACAAATATGAATAAAAATAGGGATGTTATTGAAAAGAGCAAATTTCATTTGGTATACGTTAATAGAAGTCTCATATATCATACAAGTAATTATTCTACCACTCTCAGAAATGAAGTTTCAAAAGGGATGTTTTTCACACCATATTTCAAGAAAAGTTAAAGACAAGACAGGAACAGTCTAGAGAAGAATATTGACAAAGATAGAGTTATTTCTTTCTTTTAAGGAAAGTGGATTTGTTGTTGCTGCTCTTGCTATTGTTGTTTTATGATTTTTGTTTTTATTTTAAAAAAATATGAACTTTAAGTGGCAAAATGAGAATGCAGAAGGAGGAATGGTCACAGTATCAAACTGTCAGCGCGTACAAAAAGTTACAAAAGCATTTAAAACATTTGGAGATCAATCATCTCCATTTTCACTGGGGATGTCAAGAACCCATTGTCCTATTGCTGAAGAAGTGACTTAGGTAAGGTAGTCCAAGAGTCCAACACCAGCATATGATTTTGTATGGAATCATGATCTTCATAAATTTTCAAGAATAAGTTGGACAAGTATTTTTATGTAGCACCATAACTCATCTCTTATTAGATTAGGCTGATGTATTATACTAATACCTTCCAACCTTTTAAAATATTCCTCTTTCATGCCTTACAGCTTTTTGGAACCAAAAGAAAACACAACACTACACTCCGTCTTCTGTAGCATTGTCACAGAGGTTTTCATTAACTTGGGAATAAAGGCAAACTAAATTCTGCATATCTATCACTGGTACTCCCTTCTGCTTTTGTTTGTTTCTCCTAGGCATCAGAATTTATAGATATATTTGAGGAGTTAGTAGTCATTTAATATTTTCAATTCTGGCTCATGCATGGTACAACTAAATGAAACCGAGAAAAGAGAATGGTAGAAAAGTCTTGCATCCCTTTAAATATTATATGTGAAAGCTGATGGCAAAGACTAAATTTCTTATTTCTGCTCCTTCCTTTTAATCCTCTTCTCCCTTCTTACCTCTCTAGATTACTGTCTCTATTGCTCACAAAGCCCTATGGCTTAGGCAGACACTTTTTATTCTCCTCTTTACTGTAGTATAACTGCTGTGATAAAGATTTTTGAGTGAGGAAAGCTGAATGGGGAAGTTCTAAACCTTAAGTACTAGACGTGAAAGGCCAGTAATGTAACAATCCATATAACCTTTTAAGACTGGCAGAGAAAGTTAATGAGTTTCTCCACAAACACTTTTGTTTTGTTCCAGTTTCTTAACTATCAAAATGTAATACTATTCATTTTCCCATGTATGAACAATTTTACTATAGGTCACCTGTTTTTGAAAGACTTCAGCCTCTAGCATTCTATGTTCTCTCAAAAAGAAAAAATAAGTCATTGTAATTATTATTATTATTTGACGCTTAATTGTATTCCTTGCTTGCATGTATATGTAACGTGGCATTATGCTGCTTTAACTGGGAAGACTGGGAAATCATGATCCAACAGGTTTCCAAAGGACAATCAACTACTTGCACGGAACACCTCTACAAATATCTGGCATTTTCTATCTGTGGAGAAATTGCTATTAAGGAAAAAATCTGAAGAAATGCTTCTACTGGATTCCAAAATAGACATTCACATATACGTGTATAGAAAATGGAGTAGCAGAAACATACATTGATTTGTTCAGTACTACTCCTTCGAGCCTTCGAGTAAAAATGTCACCTAAAAAGAGATCCATCTGCCCTACATTTGGCATTAACGTGGTAACTAAGTTACAGAGTGACTAAGAGAATTACTCTTAGGCAACATGCTCTTTTAATAGTCAGTGCAGAGAAATACCATCAGCAGATAGTGATTCATCTCTTTCGAAGATTGGTGTCTAGGGCAGATCTGATAAACTGCCCTCTAGAGAGGTCTGTGTCTCTTTACTGACTTTAGGGGAATGATAATAGCTTGGACTTGGGTTTCCAACTTCTAGAACTCTGAAATCACACGTAATGAATTCCCTTCTGATATGGTCAAAGCGCTGACACAAAATCATTTGTCTGAAGAAAAAATCCATTTAATCCTATTCATTTTATACTGAGGAATACAAGTGAATGAAAATTCAAAAATATTAAAATTACTTTTAATTTGGCTTGATGATACTATCTCATAATAATTTGTAATACACCTTTTACAAAAAAAATGTTTCCTTATGAGAATATAAAAGTCTGGAAATGAAGTATTTCAGCAGCCTTTAATGTTTATAATAGTTGTTATTAGATATAATTAAGATATCTAATTATAGGGTAATAATATTTTTTTCCTTTTTTTCAAAGATGTACAAAAGACATAGGAACAAATTCATTAATTTTGATTGTCTTTAGATACATAGTGCTTCAGGCTGTCTTAAAAATCTCTGCCTAAGCAAATGTTGTGTATATAGCCATATGACTATACATCTTCAAACCTAGCTGACACAAAACAGTCTTATTGTGTCTAAGAGTTAACTTTAAGGCTACGATTCACATGAGAAGTAATCACAGGATCAAGACCAACAATTACTCTTATGAAGTGTTGTCCGCTAAGATTGTATTCTCTTTCAGGAATTTTTAAATTTGGCTATTCTTGTAAGCTGTAAACTAAAGAGACTATTGACCAAGATTTAGCTATTCTTTTGCCTCTGAAACCACAAAGAACATAAGACAATGGTTTTGCTTATGGCAAAAATATGTACAGGAAGAATGGGAGAACCAGGGACACTACACCTTTGGGACAGTGGACCACACAGGGAACTGGCAACCTGCGCCAGTGTTCAGTAACTTTCATGGTACAGAAGTGCTACTTGACGTCCAGACAGAACTTCCTGTGTTCCAGTTTTCACCCACTGCCTCTTGTCTAGTCATTGGGCTTCCCTGAAAAGAGTTTGACTTCATCCTATCTGCAACCTATTTTCAGGTATTTTGCACAGAGCTCTTGATCCTTGCACCATCTTCCCCAGGAGAGCATGAAAATTACTTACTCCTTATGCAGACAATGTTTTTGATAAGAATATTTAACACTTTTGAGAAGTTTGGCAAATCTCCATTCAGAGTACAGTATGTTGATTGATAATAGTATGCATTGGCCTCATTTTCTTTATTTTCCTTTGAGAAAGAAATCTGCAAAAGCTTGTACTTTTTCACAGAAACTGAACCAATTCCCTAAACTCTTGGGTTTTTTGTTTGTTTGCTTGTTTGTTTTCGGGGGAAGGGGAGGAGAAGTACCTACTCTCAGAAACAACATAAAGAGTTAGTTTGGCAGTTCTTGGTTTTCTCTGTATTTCCTGTTCACCACTAGGTTTAGTTGAACAAACCACTTTCACTTGCCTTCCTCTTCTCCTCAGCTACTTGTTTCTGGTTTCTCATATTGTGAACTGACTTATTCAACTGTGTGTTTTTGGAGAATGACTAACAAAAATACAGTTGTTTTTTTTTTTTTTTTTAACTGGTAGTGGGATCTCCAGAAGTCCTAAAAAGTAATAATGGGTAAGAAAGAGAGAACTTGAGTGAAGGACGTATCCTGTGGATGTGAAGGATGGAGAGGAGCTGCAGAAAAATCAGAAAGTGAGACAGAACACCTGTGGACAGCAGAGCATGAAGAGGACAGTGAAGGTACACACTGGAAGGTGAAGTGTTTCCTCTGTTTAACTTCTAAACACAAACTCAGATATGTTAAGGGAAAATGCTGTCTTTATTTTGAGGGGTAACCTTGAATCCGTTCAACTGTCAGTCTCTGTACTACATCACCAGTGAGAGCTTTCTCAACACCTGCCATGTAAGGGGATTACAATCTGCATCTGCCACAGAGGATCAAAACATCTCAGCAGCCAGTCCTGAAGTGATATATCTTTCAGTCTGATCTCTTCTGGCAAATTTACTTGTTTATAGTATGGATTAGTAATTCCCAGTTATCATATTCACCATTTCCAATTAGCTTATCCATTCTTCTAGGGATTAACAAATTTCTGTGCAGAATAGCTAGTAGTGGCCTTCCAGAAGAGTGCTTTCTTGCTCAGATGACATTACTAGGTTCAATGGAAAGATTCATAATTTTCAAGGTACTAGAAAATCAGATATTCAGATGAAACTTTAACTATTGCATACTACGTGGGTTATTTTGGCAGCAGGATAAAATGAGTGAACATTATCTCAAGTAGGAAGTCCATTACAATTAAATCATAAAGCTTGTCTGCTAATTAAATCAAGTCTGCATTTGTTAGAGCCCGTGAACATTACTAAATCACTCTTAATGGTTAATGAGGTAAACAAATGAGAAATGTAACTGATGAAGAAAGGTAAGATTGGTGGATTTAGCTGTAGGACTTGATTACTTTTGGCCAGAAAACACTGTCTATTGTTTTTTCATTTTTCATTTCCCCATCCTTGAAGGCATGTGTTTTTCACTATTGATCTTTTTCTCCTTCTTTCTGAGCTGTTTGCCTTTCCGTTTTATAGTGTTCATAGTGTTAAGGATCAGAAGGGAAATATTTTGGTAGCAGATACATAAGTTTGCAAATGTTAGCTTTTCTAGCAACTTTAACATGGCAAAGCAAAGCGGTAAAGATTCTCACATTCACCATGCACAAATAATATCTCCAGAGGCATTTATGTTGTATTTTTAGAGCAATCAAACATCAATAATTTAAGAGAAATGTTCTGCTGACAAGGCTGAAGATTTGGGAGAACATGTATCTCTCCATAGGATCCCTGTATGGAGACTGCACAAGACATCATCTATGAATACAGACTAACGTATGCAGATGGATGGAAGGAAGACTCATGGAGCATATCTGAGAATAAAATGTTTCTTCAAAAGCTTCCCAAAATATCAGGGAAAGGTTAGAGAGAGGAAAAGCAAAGTGCAAGGTTTTGCACTTGGGCCGAAGGAATCCCTGGCATACAATCAGACTGGGAGGAACAATCCTTGAGAATAGCCCTGCAGAGAAGGACCTGGGGGTCCTGGTGGATGAAAAACTGAACATGAGCCAGCAGCATGCTCCTGCAGCTTGGAAAGCAAATGGACTTCATCAGAAGAGGAGTGGCCAGCAGGGAGAGGGAGGTGATTGTCCCTCTCTACTCTGCCCTCATGAGGCCCCATCTGGAGTACTGCATCCAGGTCTGGGGCCCCCAGTACAAGACATGGAGCTGAGAGGGTCCAGAGGAGGGCCACAAAGATGATCAGAGGGCTGGAGCACCTCCTCTATGAAGACTGGCTGAGGGAGCTGGGCTTGTTCAGCCTGGAGAAGAGAAGGCCGCAGGGTGACCTCATTGCAGCCTTCTGGTACCTGAAGGGAGCCTACAAACAGGAGGGGAGTCAACTCTTTGCAAGGGTAGATAATGCCAGGACAAGGGGAAATGGTGTTAAGTTGAAGGAGGGAAGATTTAGGTTGGATATCATGGGGAAGTTCTTTACCAAGAGAGTGGTGAGGTGCTGGAACAGGCTCCCCAGAGAGGTTGTGGATGCCCCATCCCTGGAGGTGTTCAAGGCCAGGTTGGATGGGGCCCTGTGCAGCCTGGTCTAGTATTAGATGTCGATTAGATTAGTAGTTGATGGCCCTGCCTGTGGCAGTAGGGATTGGAGCTTGATGACTCTTGCGGTCCCTTCCAACCCAAGCCATTCTATGATTCTATGATCATATGATTATATGAAAAGCCTTGCACACTGATCATGAGAAGTGATTGAACATATAGGAACATCATTCCATAAATTCTCAAGGTACAAATGAGCTCTTACAATCCCTCTCACAGAATGATATTTCTACATAACTAAGGAAATTTTGTGGGCTTATTTATAATACTTATATCCAAGTTTTTATAGTTTGGTGTGTCTTCTTTTTTTTTCTGATAATAATTCGATATATTTACTCAGCTGAAGATGGTAATGGTTAATTCTCATAATCAGCTGTTATATTTTTCCTGTAGGGCATGGAAGGATTCTGTTTTATTTGTAGTGTATGTGTATATATATCTATATATATATAGCTGAAAAGAGTTCTGTGTATGTGGAGAGAAGGATGTTCACAAGTTTGATCATGAGATGTGCTGCTGACTGCTCTGCTTAAGGAATCGTTTTCCTTTAATATAACAAATTTGTAAACATTCTTTGTCTTTTCCACTTTTAAATAGGACTAAGTCCAGGTAGCTTTCTCTTAGACTAAAAAGCATCAGAAATGTCTTTCATCTGAATGGGGAGCTCAGAGGGACTGGGAGATGTTGCTTCCCAAAGATGCATCATCCAGGATGCTACATCCTGATTTTACTGGGTGCTGGTGTCTACTGCTAGATATCAGTTATCCCAGAAGCAGTTCTTTCAGCTCCATTCTCCTCTCTTGCCAGCCTCCAAAGGGCAATAAAGGCATCCCCAAACCACACAGAGGAAAAAATATCTGGGAAGGAGGCCCTCTTATTTCTTTTCCCTCTTTTAAATCTTTTTCCACCCTTCTCATACCTTTGCTGCATGCTCAACTGTGTACAATGTCTCCTCCACTTTTGCTGTTTTGGGAGCTGTGTGAGCCTACATATATTTAAGTAATACTTTGGGTTTTGTTTTCCCGTGTGGAGCAGAAGCAGGAAAGAAGATATCGTTGTTTGTAACAGTTTGTTGCTCAATAAAACCTGAGTATAGCTTCATACTTATTATTTTCAGAGAGGTTTAGATATTTGGAGCAAGTTGCTCCCACAGATTAGATTTTTCTATCTGGGATGTGAAATTCTGCTCATTTTTCACTGGTACCCAAAACTTAAAAAAGGCCTCATGAATGTTCTTTAGATTTCCTTCTTAAAAAATTTCTATTTTCTCCTACCTTTCTTCAATAACACAAACCCTTTGACTTTCTGCTGAGACATAATGTTTCAGAGATATGTGTTAAGTGTTAGGACCTCCTAGAATATTAAAATCTGCCATAGATAAGGGTGGGATTTAATTTTCTTTATCAAGGATGACAGTTTATTCTTTACATTCCGCATGCATCTGAGATGGATTCAGATACAGTTACCACATATCATCCTTACAGTGGATTTCTCATCCCGTGCAAGTCAGTAGTTCTGCATAATACTAGAGAAGAGGATGAGGAAGCAACAGCTCTAGCTTTTCCCCAATTTTGTGTTGTTCATGGTCTGGGGAACTGATTTTGTGCAGGGTACTTTTCTGACACCTCATGAGACAAGCAGCTCTTGGATATGGCAATGTCTTTTGACTATTTTGATTTAAGTGAAAGGTTCTTTAATATTTCAAAATAAATAATCTTCCTTAAGCTATATTAGATGAGGCCTTGCAGAGGGATCTAGGTAGAGTGGAGCACTGGACAATCAGCAATGGCACAAAATTCAACAACAATAAATGTCAGGTGCTGCACCTGGGACAGAACAATATCAGACAGAGGCACAGACTAGGAGACGAAAGGCAGGAGAACCGCTGAGCAGAAAGGGACCTGGGGGTGCTGGTGATAGCAGACTGAGACAGCAGTGAGCCCTGGCAGCCAACAGGGCAAACCATGTAGTTGGTGCAGTAAATACAGTATATCCAGCTGGTAAAAAGAGGTGATTATATCACTATATTTAGTGTTGGTGTGGTCTTATCTTGAATATTATGTATTGTTCTGATCTCCACAGTATAAGAAGGATATTAAGTTATTTGAAAGCATCCAGAGGAGTGCAACAAAGCTGGTAAAAGGGCTGTGCAGAGAGGTTGAGAACAATTGGGTTGTCTGGTCTGGAGAAAAGCAGGAAAAGAAACAACCTCCTTGCTGCCTGCAGCTCCCTGAGGAGGGAAAGCACAAAGCTGGACCAGAGGATGTTCCAACTGGACATCAGGGAAAATTTCTTTACCCAGAGGATGGACAAAAACTGCTCCAGGCCTGTCAGTATTCAAGAGACATTTGGATAATGCCCTCATTAGCACTGAGGCAGAAGGACCTGATTATCTTTAAAAGTCCCTTCCAATGAAACTACCATAATTTCTAAAGCATACCAGCTTTCTATAGTGCTTCCTATTTCCAGTATAATGTTTTTGTTTTGTTTTGTTTTGTTTTGATGAAACTTTTATTTTAACCCAGGCAGTCCCTCCCTCAGCTCTGAAAGCTTACATCAGAACTGAAGCAACTCAGTGCTTACAGGGATCTGAAGAAACTGTGGGCAGATGGACACCTTTCTTTTGGTAATAAAAAAAAAATCCTACTGTAAAATTGCTGCTTTTTGTAGAAAATATGTGAAGAAATTAAATGGCAGGAAAATACAACTGAAAATAGACATATGAAGGCAGATTCAGGGGTGATGTGAAAGCATGCCAACTGTGCTGTGCTGAATGGATAAACTATGTGAGCTGATATTACCAGCACGTGAATTGCTGCCATGAAGTGTTTTAGCTCATGGTTATTTCTTAATGAACAAATAAAAATGCAAGAATGGAAAGCAGAGGCCTCTCTTTCCAATCACATGTGGGATCCCATGTTTCTGTCCTCTATTACCTTTTCAGGTACCTTCTGGGCAATCCCTGTTATTCATAGATAAAGAAAAATACAACAACATTTTTTTAGATATAATTAACTGAATATTGCATGTGACAAGGGCTCCTGCATTTCAGGCAGGGGGTTATTACTGTCATCATTATGTTCATATCATGATCAGGAAGAGCATAGCTGAGAGAGGGAAGTCGCTCTGCAATGGTTTTGCTAATTTAACAGTTTCTCTAAATGACTTCTGTGAGGCAAAGATAACTAAAGAACCCATTAGTTCTTGTTCCACAGTTGTTAAATAGCTGTTGATTGCACATCATTTCCAGATGGAGAACCAAGTTTTAGCCCAATTTCCTACAGTGATCTGACTATAAAGAAGATGTGGACACTATGTGATTCTGAAAATCAACTACTAGTGTCATGACAAAACTCAGTGAGTTAGTGAGTGACAAAATTCTGAGTTGAATTCAGAACTCTTCACTTCCAGATATATGCCAATTTTCATTTTCTTCTAAACATTTTTCAAAGCCACATATTTTCACCCAGATGGTCCAGATCTTTTCCTGCCATATTGCTTTCATTGCAGTTACTCTTGGATCTGTATTCCCAAGATAAATCACTGCATGTTATTGAGTTTACAACTTTGCTATAAAAATGTGTTCTAAACAAGCATGAACTGGGGGAGGATTCATGTAAGTTTTCAGTGTGGGAAGAGAAAGATTTTAGCGTTGCTTTAAATTGTGTGGAAGTATCTATATACTACGTGACAGTGAATGGCACTATGAAGTTTTATTGTCATAACTTTGGAAGGACAATTACTCAGGGGTAGTCTATTCTAGTTTTCTAAACAAGAAGCTGTAAAAATCCAACTGCTCTTGATGTACAGTATTTTGTTTATATGAAAAAACATTTTTAAAACCCCACATTTATTTTTAACTTTTTGTTCTGTCTTTCGCCAACTTTTCTATCTTCTTGGAAGTACAGAATCATAAGAAATGAGAACAAATATGCCACCCTCATAGAAAAATATTTTGATTATCCAATCATCTCTCCTTGCGTCAACTGCCTATTCACCTCATTATAGTCAATACTGCTAGAAGGTAAGAATCTTTATCAAGTTTTCTTATTTGTCTTCAGATGAAACTCAGAAAATGATCATAATTTCTGTTGAACTTACAGAGTGCTTAGAAAGACGTCTTTGATGAGATGCATCAGATTAGATGAATGCAATGCTAGGAATCTCCTTTGTCTTCAGTGGGAAATATTTGGTTTTGTGGCTTCTTTAGAAATCTGAAATGTAACATTAAATCAGCACTCATACTTTTCAGTAGTTTACTTAAATGATTAAGTTTGACATATGCAAGAAAAATGAAGTAACTGAGATTTTATGTGTTTTCACTGGCTATTCCAGGAGAAAAAAATATTTGGAAAATCTTGTCCAGTAGGATGAAATAGTGAAAATTTTAGTTGAATTTTTATTCATGTTTCTATATATGGCTACATTTTTATATACATTGCTATGTTGTATGTGAAGTATAAGTATTAAGTAGTATTTATAATTTCTAATGTAAAAGCACCTAATATCAAATTAGGAATTGATTCTTACTGCAAGTATTGCAAAAGCAAATATCCCAAAGGCAATTCTCATTCTGGAAAGAAGCTCATTGTCTTGGATATAGCTTTCTGTCTTTTTTTGCATTAACTAGTCTTCTTCTCATATATTAACTACATTTATGTTAAGAAGTTTTGTCTAGTTTTTCTAAACTATCAGAAATTGAATTTGGCTTTATTTTGTCCATGAATCTGAGAAATCTACCCATTTGTGATAATTAGTGAAATCTTATTTCATAACTGAAAAATTAAAATTTGGGGAAGCCTTTCTAGGACTACCTTGTTTTCATATTAATTTTTGGCATTTCTAACCTTAAATCATCTTGTAATTTTTTTGCGGTAGTGATTCCTGCATATATATATATATATTAATTAATCAACCCATATACAATTACCTGCTTTATGATAGGAAACACCAAGGAAATAACAATATTAAAAATAACAATATTAAATAATAGTTTGGTAAAGTAATTCTTATTGTAATGGTTTACACTATGCTTACATCAGAAGTTAGAAGCAAATTGGTTTAAGTATTAACACTGGACAACTTCTAAGCTTCGGCAATCCACTTCATTTGTTGCATTTAGTTACTTTCCATATCTGCAGTCATTTACGGCTCCTTACAAAATATGCATTAATCATAAGAAAGAAAACACATGAGCTATTTTGGTTCATTGGTATCATCTGATTAAAGAACAAGGACCACTCAGAACTATGAAATAACATTTGTTCCTGTGACATGTGCTTTACGGGAATCATGTGATATAGGAAAAGTTTCTTTTTCAGACTGCCCTGAATCAGCTATTCTTATATTGTTTTGACATACTGTGTAGGAAAGAGTGACCAGGCAAGCAGTAACATGCCAATCCTCATTCACCTCATGACTTCTGTGGTCATAAGGACTGCTTATGTTTCTGCAGTCTCAGAAAAAGGTTTGCCTTTTTTTTTTTAACAATTTTCTATAACTTGAAGTTTACAAAGCTTAGTTTAGGAAAACAGATTCTAAAATTAGTGGACAAAAATTGGTTAAGGTTTTCAAAAGAAGGAATATTTTTCTTTCAGTATTATTAATTAATAATTAGAACACTGAACCAAACATTTCCTGAAGAAACTGTAGATAAACAATTTGATGGGAAAGTGCTTGGCTTGTCTTCATCAAAACAGAACAAAGGAAAAGCACGCCTTAAGATTGAACTGAACAAAATGAAGGTATAACTTGGGTACATTGAGATAGGGATTAATTTTAATAAGGCGCTCTCCAGAAAATGTTGCCAAAAAAACAAACAACAACAAAAAAACCCTTTCATATTCTTAGAGATATTGCAGGCAGAGAAGATGATTAAAAGGGAACTATGGGAATTAGATGCAAAATCCCCATTGCTTACAACGGAACAGAATGTTATCTGAAGGAATTAATGAACAGAGGACATAAAAGCAGTGCTATGGTGTTCAAAATGGCAGAAGGATATTTTTAAAGCATAATATTTCCTGCTAACATCTGCTGCTGTTTTCAGAAATCACAGAATCATAGAATGGCCAGGGTTGGAAAGGACCTTAAAAATCACTCAGTGCCAACCCCCTGCCATGGGCAGTGATACCACCCACCAGACCAGGCCTCATCCAAACTGGTCGTGAACACCTTCAGGGGTGGGACATCCACAGCATCTCTGGACAGCCTGTGCCAGTGCCTTACCACCTTGAGTAAAGAATTTGTTTTTAACATGTATTCCACTACTACTCTCTTTTAGTTTTAAACCCTTACTCTTAGTCCTATCCCTACAGGCCCTAATAAAAAATCTCCTCATCTTTCTTATAAGGCCCCTTTAAGTATTAGAGTGTTTCAATAACATCTCTGTGAAGCCTTGTCCAGGCTAAAATACCTCATCTCTCTAAGCCTGTCTTCATAGGAAAGGTGCTCCAGCCCCCTGATCATCCTCATGGCCTTTCTCTGGACCCAATCCAACAGCTCTATGTCTTTCTTGTGCTGGGTGCACCAGAGCTGAACCCTGCTCCAGCTGGAGCCTCATGAGGGCAGAGCAGAGACAACAATCTCCCTGAGCTGCTGGCCACGCTTTTTTTTTTTTTTTTCTGATGCAGCTCAGGATATGGCTGGATTTCTGGGTTGCAAATATATGCTGCTTGCTCATGTCCTATTTTTTGATCACTGAAGGTATTCCCAAATTCTTATCCTCAGGGCTGCTCACAATCCATTAATTCCCCAGTCTGTACTGATATCTAGGACTGATCCAACCCAGGTGAAGCACCTTGCAATTGGCCTCCTTAGATTTCATGAGGTTCAAGTGAGCCCACCTCTCAAGCCTGTCCAGATTCCTTTGGATTATACTCCTCCAGTGTTTTGACTACATAACTTTGCCTGTTGTCATCTGTAAACTTGCTGAGGGTGTGTTCTCTCCCACTGCCTATGTCATAATAGTTATTAAACAGCACCAGTCTCAATATGGACCCCTGAAGGGCACCAGGAAATGGATGGCTGCATTGGGTATCATTATAAAGACAGGCACACAGAAAAGTGAAACAGTTATTCTCCATGCTATGCCATAGTTGCTGCATGATATCCACTGCTGGAGATACACAAAACTCATCTGGAAAAATCCAAAGCAACTTGATCTAATGATGTGAACCCTGCTTTGAACAGAAGGTTTGACCAAATGAACTCTGTGATATGAAAACAGAATACTTTTCCTGATATTTCATGAAATAATATGATAAAATACTGTGAGTATATATTTTTTAAAGAAGATAATGAAACTGTATTTTGAAATTATGATAAAATGCCCTCAACTCTGAGATACAACTTAATATAATCATTGGTATTAGTAAAATTTAGTTGCTAAATATGTGCTTACATACCCATAGCTACAGTCAATATAGTCTTTGGAGCAGTACTCTTACTTCTTCATATAGATGTGTAGCAATGATAGTTACAATATAACACTTAACACTGCAACTGTTCGAAAGGTTTTCCTTTAATATCAAGTAAAACAAAACAAAAACAGGGCAGCATCCTGTAACCATGGAAACATTAATGTCCACTGCAAATTATGTTATGCTGAAAGCCGTTTCAATAACATTTTGAACAGCTGTTATAAAATACAAGGTTAATTTCATAAAGAAGCAACACCCCTGCTGTTCTGAAGTTCAGTTCTTTACAAAAACAGATACATAAATGTTGGCTAGACCACCAGACAGAGACTGAATTGGAACTTTTACATTTTCTTACTTTGAGTAATAGGAAATGACTAATCCTGGAGTGCTGAAAATTCCCTTATTGTTGGAAACTCCTCTATTGTTTTAGGCTGGAGACTCACAAGGAAAACAAGTTATGCAGAAGGGAAATCCACATGACTGGATCATTAGAAGGGTTCCCCAGCACGTGTAGGTAAGTACAGGAACTCACTTCAGACTGGTGAGTTGTTTTCTCGAACTGTTCTACTGCAATCTGGGCCTATAGTTCTGCCCATTCTGAAAGAAATAGGTCTATGTTACAGTTACATTAGGCTCTAGAGCTCTCAAACAGATCCCAGGATGAGAAGTACTCTCTGCCTACTAGGCTGATGGAAAATTTTCAGTTGTTCCTAATGTTGTCTTGCACGATTCCTTTCTCACCAGCCCCCAGCAAGGACCATGGGCAACTGTCCTGAATGACTCATCTAAAAAGAAAGAAGATATGCATTCTTAGCAGTTTTTGTGAAAAACCAGGTGCTTGAAACCAGCTGAACTGTTGCAGAAATAACACTCTTCAGGTGAAACCTGGAGAAGGATGTCCTTTTTTCAGCCGTTATTCACTACGTGTTGCACATTCTAGGAGTTGCATCTGTCTCTCGGTACACAAGGACTGGGAGGACCTGTGCCTCAGAAGGGAATGTGAGAAACTTTCCATCTCCTGATAATACAGAAGAAAACTCTCATTCTTTCCCTTCTCAGGGTTTCTAATGGCTACACATAGTATTAAGGTGGAGTGAAGGCAAGATGCAACTCCCTTCCATGAACTGGTGAAGAAGGAGCAGTAAAATTCCTCAAATGTGGAGCCTGAAATGTCTATGAATTAGGTAGGAGTAGAGAGAGGAGCTGGCATCATATTTTTTATTTCTATGGTAACCTCACCAAGGGAAGCCCAGCAACAGCACAAATTATTATGCAAAATTTTTCCAGTTTGATTTTGAACCCAAAATTCACGTGAAGCAGATCTCTTGAATAACTTCACCAATTCAGATGTTCTCACTGATTGTATCTGACTAGAACAAAGATTTATTTTTAAGTTTATAGAAATGACTTTCAGTCCTCCTAAACATCACTATATAGAAGGAAGATCAATCCTTAATTAATACTGTTGTCTTTATGACAAAGTTCACCTTCCTGAGGTTTATATCTCACATGACCACAGATTCTGCCCAGGCAGTACAACACAGATCTTTGCTGTTGCAGTAAATATTGCCATCATTTCTTCTAAGAACCTTTATTCACTACATGATTTATAAGTACAGCAGATTAAACAGGAAAAAAGCAGAAACTCTGACATAGTGTTCATGTGATGCAAGGTGCGGTACCAGATTTCCATGGAGCAGTTCTGTTTTCATGATAAACAGCTTTTAAGACTCAGCAAACATTGTCTTGTGTTGCCTCAGGGAGGCAACTCATCTGCATGTGCTCTGATAGCATCAGATGATTGCTGGGGCTTTTAAATATCACACATATGAACTTCAGAATGGCCTAAAGGTTCTCAAGCAGTGAGGGCTAAGCTGAACTTTGACACCCTGGAGATGAGGAGCTGGAGCCTTACTCAGTTTCTTGTTAAGGAAAGAGTATAATGATGACAAAGCTGTGTTGGAGAGTTGGAGGGGAAATTGGTGGTGGGGAGGAAAAGAACAGAGAAGCCTGCAAAGTGTGTTCAGTTTGACAGGAAAACCTGACCTCTGGTTAGGTCTGTTCTGTCCTCCCACCCGTACTAACAGGAACTGTCTTTCCTTGTGCATCAACAGTCAGGGATGCCCTGGGTTTACAGCTCTCTGCTGCAGGCAATGGAGTCAGCAGAATCATGTTCATTTTACTTCTATTTTTGCCTATTGCTTCCCCCCATCCCGCTCCCCAAACTGCCTCATATCTTGTTGCTTCAGGATTTGCTATGAGAACCTTCACTGTCCTTGGTTGCGTATGTCACATGACCACAGATTCTACTCAGCAGTGCAACACAGGTCTTTGCTGTTTTAGTAAACATTACCATTGTTCCATCCAGAAACCTTTATTTAATAAGTATGGCAGATTAAACAGGCTTACTTTACACACACCTGTTCCTGATTTTGATGAAAAGTAAGGAGTAACAACACATATGAGTAATAAACAATTCCGTTTTCTGACCCTGTACTGAAATCATACAGCCAGAACTCTGCCTCGACGAACCATAGATATTGCTTCAGAAAGAAACCACCTCTACCCTAAACTTTAGGGAATTTGTAATCTCAAAGACTTTTAACCAGAATGTTCAACCTTGAACTCTTTTCCGTGTCCAGTCTAGCGGCTCTCCTAGACCTGGGGTCAGATGTGCTCTTAGATGTCTTTTATGACTCAACACTCTGGCCTCATAAGTCCCTGTCATCACTGACACAGTGACAGAGACAAAATGTTACCGTGTTGTACAATTGCTTTGTAAGGACTGAAGTGAACCCAGAAGAAGCCTTTACTCTTTTAGCCAGAGGCTAAATAAGCAGCATCATAGAGCTGAAAATGTGCATCTGGACTGTGCAGAGACTTTCAGACTTCATGGCAACCTGAGGCTGCAGAATGAATAACTGATTGAAACCTCAAAACAAGAAGTTTAAAAAAAAAAAAAAAAGACCAGCTACAGACATATATTTTAAAAAGGAAAAATGCCATCTGTAAATGACAGTTCACATGAGAGAACCACGGCAGATTATATATCTGATTCTCCATTTGGATATGTTGGTACAAGACAGGTGTAGCACCAGGGAGGTCAAAACTGCTGAGAAACGGAGTTCAGGCTGAGGCTGTGTCTCTCTACTGTGTGAAAGCAGAAGGTATCATATGTGGCTGCTGAAATCACCAACTCACATGGGTACCATCAAATGCTTGTAATTAATTCAACATGCCTAGCGCCTGAAATAGCAGTGTAGGCGTTCAGACAACATGTTCCTCTGAAAAAATATACAATAAGACAGAGCCTTATACAGATCTGCTTAATGTACCTTATACTTACTGGCTTATGGGTCTTCGAGGACATGGGACTCATTGGGAGTGCTGTACCTACACTGGTGGACTCCAGAAACCTAGGAAAAACCTGAGGTTTTGATTTTAAAACTAATCCAAGTTCATATTTCTCTTCTATTCAGCCATGGTTGCATGACATTGCTCTGAAGGAATTGGGACAGTAAGGGCAGTTTAATAAAATCACACAATCATAGAATATCCCAAGTTGGAAGAGACTCACAAGGATCATCAAATCCAACTCCTCATCCTCAGAGCACCACCAAAATTAAACCATATTTCTGAGAGTATTGTCCAAACACTTCTTGAATTCTGCAAGAATCCCTGGGGAGGAGCCTCTTCTAGGGCTTCACCACCCCCTTGGGGAAGAACCTTTTCTTAATACCCAACCTGGCCCTCTCTGATGCAGCTCCATGTCATTTCCTCAGGCACCAGAAAACAAAGATCACTTCCTGCCCCACCACCTCCTTTGTTTTGAAGCTGTAGGCCACCATGAGGCCTCCCCTCAGCTTCCGAACACACAGGAACACATGCATCATGAGTTTTTTGAAGGTATCTGTTGGGTAACCTCAGAGCTACCCTAAAAATGGCTAAGTCCAGACAGAGCAACCAAGGCCAAACTTGTATGCATGCGCTCCCTGTGTTCTTTCTTGGAAGCAGAGCAGGCCTGACCATGCCCAGCTGCCACCTGAAAGGAGAAGTGCACTCCTGCTGCTGTTTTCTACAGGAAGCGTAGGCTGCATTTATAATCACTCTCATTTTCAGTGATCTTCTCCGTACTGAAGCATGTTAGCACACACAAAAAACAGGAAAGCTTTGGGTTACTGACCCATATTGGCATAAAGCCTAAAATTAATCTTCCTCTCCTGCTCTTTTCCATCCTTAGTGATGACTGAATATAAGAAAGAGCAGTGATTAGATTATTTTACTAATCCTTATCCTATTTATTAAATCATGACATTTCATCCCCCATTGAATTGCAGAACTATACTACAGAGAAGTATAATATTATTCATTTTTCTTTCAAAATACTGAATAAAAGGCACATTTATTACACACCTCAGAGGAAATTAAATAATGTTATTTTTGTGCTCAGAAATGAGACATGTTTTTATCTTGCCATGCTTAATATTCATGCTATTTCACAATGCACTTTTTTACTGTTATCAGAAAAGCATATTCCTCAGGTGTAAATTTGATCTCCTGTCTGCTAACTCAGGATTATATGAACATGCCTTTTGGCCCATTTCTTTCTTTTTATTTTCTTACATGTTACCGCACAGTGCAATAAAATAAAATATATTTTTTTCCTGATTTTTTTTTACATCTTCTTTCTCTAAACTCTTTTAAAATCCTTGTTTGAGGAGGCTGATAACATGGGATTATTATTCCATTCTCTTTTATCACAGATGGATCTGAATTTCTTCTTATTCAAAGTACTTTCAGCTTGCTTTATGTTCCATTTCGTGATTTTTTATTCCAATGGACTTTTAATCATTCAAAATCTAATAAGAAAGCCATTTCTGTGGCTGAATTAAAGCATCTTGTACTTCCCCTCTCCTTTATATTATTAGACCTGATTAAAACCATCCAAAGTTCTTTCCAGGTCAGTTTAGAATTTTTTTTTAATCCATTTAAATCACAATACTATCTGATGACTTTTTTTTTAATAAAAATCTGCAAATCCTGTGAGCTTTCCTTTAAAAAACAACAGCTAGGGGAAGTATTTCCATCGGGATTTTAGGGAATTACACATATAAAAAGATCAATATGTCCAAGCTTACTTGAAAAAGCAAGAGTAAGTATTGCTAATCACTTGGTCTGATAGTTGCCCGCTGGAAAATTCTTTCTTATTTAAAAAAAAAAAAAAAAAAAAAAAAAGGAAAATTTAATTTCTCTAATTGATTACAAATTTTTTTTTTTTAAAAAAAAAAAAAAAAAAAAAAAAAAGGAAAATTTAATTTCTCTAGTTGATGATCAACTATCTGCTTCTACAAGAGCAATATGTAACAGGCATCTTAGCCACAGCTGAGGAGGCGATTTCTCTCTCTATTACTGTTTTCTGGGTTGCTATTGGATGCTTTTTCTCTCCTTCACTGCAGACTTCAGCAGGATTTCTGGAGTTTGCCCAAGCACGTGGTCACTACTCTTAGAAAACGAAACACTTCCCATAATAGCTGTTTTAGTAGCAGTAAATAAAATTTGTAGATTAAAGTAGGAGACAATGAAACACACATGTTGCAGATTTGCTGATATATGCTAATTTTAGCGTACTGATGATGTCTCAATAGAATACCAATAGAAAGTAGAAGGGCTCTTTTTTTTTTTTTTAAATGTTTTTCTATGTGCTAACACTTGTCCATGAATCTACATTGAAACTGAAATATAGCAGATAAAAGTATCCCAAAAGACACCAATGGATGGCACAACATAATGTTTCTTACATGCTGAAGAAATTGTTGCCCTCAACAATTACATCTGCCATGCATCTGTGCATACCAGTGACACATGCAGGGTGAGACTGCTCTCCAGGTGGGACCTTTCCTCTGGAGACAGGATTACAGCTGCTGTCTATAAGAGACAAAAACCTTAGCAGTCTAGAGAGGATTGCAAAAGACTTTGGTAAAGCATTTCTCCAGCACTCTCTTTTTGCTGTAATTGTTGGACCTTGCTTTTTCAAAGACACAACCTGGCTTGGAAAGGAAAACTGCCTACCAATTAAATATCTGTCCCCAGTTTAGGCATCAAATAACATAAATACGCATTTTGATACTGGGAATCTGTGAAAACTGCAAAAATGATTTGAATTTTCCAGTGCTAATTCAATAGTTCCCTGATATATGCACTAATGTTTTCACTAACCCAATATTTTAACTACATTAACTCTGAAGAGTCAGAAACGGGTAACATTATTGTACCAATTATCCAAAGCTCACGTCAGAAAATAATAATAAATTTTAGTCTACCTATATAGTTTCATAAATGACTCAAAATGTGAATGACTTGATTAATCGTATATATATACATACAGCATGGAGTAGAAATAGTCTCATTAAAACTATAAGTAAAATTCTTGAAAATAGCTTAAAAATTCTATTCTCACCAAGTCTGAATACTAACTACTATAACTGACATCTGTGTTATCTCACCCAGGCAGATTTTAGAAAATATTCTGATTGAAGTCCACTCAACAGGGTTCAAGAAAAGCGAGGATAAATTCTGATTTCTTTGCTCAGGTAGTTAAGTATTTGGAAAAAGAAATTGTTTCTGCACCAGCCTAAGAATAACAAGCAAAGTATTCCAAACTTTCTCTTAGACCTTTCCCACTGTCTGTACGTCAGGTTACAAGCAGCAGATGTGTCATGGTTTTGTGATTTTTTGTTGTCGGTATTCCACATCATAACATCATGTAAAGCACTGGCAGTTAAAGAGTTCATGCCCTGCTTTCTGCGGACTGCTGTTTTTGGGTGCTCGGTTCTCGGAGGAGGAGGGGAGGAGCTGCACGCGCCAGGGCTCTTTGCGCCTGGAGGGGCTGGTGAAGCCGCCTGGCAGACCGGGAGGTTGCTCTCTTCGTATGCGGTGGAGAAGCACGTGGTTCCCCTGCAGCTTACGGAGTAGGAATCTCAGCTTTGAACTCTGTTTTGATTTGTTGACCTCAATTTCGATATAATATTCAGTAAATGAACGTTCCTCCTCAGATTGTTGCCGCTGTTTTGTTTTAGACACGTCTATGATTCCCCTACCCTTCCCCTTTTCCCTTTGTTTTCCCCAGGGCGTGTGTCCGCGGGTTCCCTGCCGCATTAGTCACGGGACCTGTCCAGGCCTGCCCGTAAACCGCCGACACTTTTTTTTTCCCCTCCTTTTTTCCGGGCCTGTGGGCCTGTAGGCCCGCTGTGCCCGTGTCACGGACGCAGATCCATAGATAACGCCGTGACAAGATGTTTTTTCAGTGACCAGATCCCTGTCTTTCATTCCAAAGTGAAGTTCATTATGACAAAGTGTTGTCACCTGACTCTTCAAGTGATGCTGAAATGGGTCCCGCACTACCACTAACTCTGGTTTCTGTTACCATCCTGTTTCTTTTGATTGCTTTCTTGCTTATTTATTTATTCATGTATTTGTTTTGCAGTATTGTAAGGATTATAGGATATGTTTCCAATTAAAAAAAAAACTGCTATACTTTTTTTTTTAGGTCACTGAATTTTTGTAGTGGGAAAAATTACTGTCGTAAGACATTGCCAGTAAATCAAGCCAACAAATTATGTACAACCAAATGCTTGGAAACATGGTCAGCTGATTAGGCATTAGGCTGTGACTCAGGAGATCTGGATTCAGTTCCTGGCACTTTCTGCATCACCTTAGGCAAATCACTTTAATGTTTTTACCCTTGCAATGCCAATATGAAATAGCAATCATATTAACATTTCTTTTACCCCTCTCTCTTCCTCCCTCCTGCTTCCCACCATTGGCCAGCAGTGCATTTTACTAGATGTACAAAGCAGAGAGAGTAGATTTTGTATTTAGCATGAAGCACCCTGATGTCAGATTAAATTCTGTTTTATGGCCTTAAAGTCACTTTGAGGTGGCCATTTATATAAATAATTAATGAAGAAAAAACAAAGGTGCCCTTCAGAAAACCAGCTATGTGCTCTTCCTTGTTTCCGCCAGTGCCTCTCTGTCAATGACAGACAGACGTGTTGTTAGTAGTGGCAGTAAAATAACTATTGCTAGTTCTGCCAAGCACCTGTGCTGCCAGCCTTCAGGGAGGTGCCATGCAAGCACTGGCTGAGTGTGGCTCCCCTGCTCCCGAGGGTGCTCTGGTTTGGACTGGGCTCTTGTGTCGTAACATTTCCTTGTGGAGGTTGTGCATGCTTCAGCAGCTATTTGTGGATATGTTCCTTTCCTAACTGTCAAGAGGGAGAAGCAAAGAAATCACTTTTCAACCTCTGATCTCCCAAGTACTCTTAATGGGCATGTATCCAGACATTTTCATTAATGTAAGTAGGAGCTAACTAAGCCGGCTAATAAGTTGTCTCTGTTTTTCACTCATTTTCAATCAACATAACTAATCAACATGCCAGAGAATGCAAAATACTTTATGAGCCCTTGAGAGGAGAAGCATTTTTAATCATTGTGATTGTTCATCTGCTGTTAAAAATATGTCTTAAAATTAATATAATGATAGCTTGTGATGCTGAATCTTTAATAGCATGTGGAAGGCACATCCAATACAGAGTGGAAAATGGTGTTGTAGGATGTGTTCTGAATCACAAATGTACTGATGTAAAAATTC
Source organism: Numida meleagris (assembly GCF_002078875.1). Classification (NCBI taxonomy): domain Eukaryota; kingdom Metazoa; phylum Chordata; class Aves; order Galliformes; family Numididae; genus Numida; species Numida meleagris. The sequence continues at coordinate 11,382,554 of NC_034410.1, forward strand.
AGGGGGTTCAAGGCACAGTGATGAACTGGTAAAGATCCTATTTAGTGAGAGAGGGGAGATGAATAAGATTAAAAATTCAAACTGAAATGAAAATGTCTATGAATAAGCAACAGGAACACATGAATCTCACTTAGATATAAAGAAAAACAACATGGCTAATAATGTTTGGCATCTGTATCCTTTTGAGATTATCGAGCACTTTGTAAATCTGACTGAATAAATGAAAACCAGGTCATTATAAGATTAATGTTATAATTAATGTTAATATTATATATTTAACAAATGGAACAGCTGACACACAGAGAAATTAAAACCATTATCACCAAAACTAAACACCATAGTCATCTGATTTTAGAAGTTATTCTGGTGCTCAATAATTTGTCTGTCTTTAACTGAGCAGTCAAGGTTGCCAGACCCCTGAAAAGCAAATTAATATTTGTAACCCTAACTATGAAAAAAAAAAATCATTTTCCACATGTAGGAATCAAACATTTCCAAAAAATAATAATGGAAGACATAATGATTTCAACATATTAGGCTACTTTTCTGAATTTGTCTGAGTCAGTCACCACAGACTTCCTTTAGAGTTAAGGAGCTTTCATTAGTACTGGCAGTGGAATCTGAGGTGTGACTCATGAAATCCTAAAGTGGTTGTTTTAAACAAGCCAGATGATTTACACCTTAAAAATGCCTGTTACTCTGCTTTAACTATGAAGACAGTGGGGGATGAGCATCTGTAAATGCTGCAGTCCCACATCTGGAGCTCTGAGAACATAGTGGGATGTTTTTATTACATTCTGTCTTAGATATAAAGCAACTAGCAATCCTAAATATATACAGATTTTTCAATTTTCTAAAATGTATTCTGATAATAACTTCCATTTACCTATTGACCACTGTCAAAAGTATTTGCTAAAATTTCTGGAGAATGCACATTCTTTCATGAAGTATGTATATTAATGTGACCATTCATGATAGTCAGTTACTGTTGTCATTCTCAAAATTATACCACTCAGAATCTGACCTGTAATTTATTTGGTCTTCTTTTTTTTTTTCCAGTCAGAAAAAAAAAGGTGAGTTATGTCACTATCAATGTTTGTGTTCAGTGAAGGCATTTTTTCTCATAAGCATTGAAAATTCTGCTATAGGTACAAAGGCCATCTAAAAATTAATTTCACAACTCCACTGCAGAGCAAGCCCCACTAACCTAGGTTATCTTTATAATTATGATTAATTATCCTGTCAATGGAGATGAAAGACATTAATAAAAATATAATTTTGGTAGTGCTAATGAAGAAGTTCACTTGTTCCAAATCTATTTTCTGCAGGAAGTGTTTGCTCCTGGCACAGGTATGGACACTTTTAAACTGTGGTACTTAAGGCACACCTGTGGCTCTGAAAGTCTTAGCCTCATAATATAGGTAAAAGCTGTTTCTACAAACTGAGTAAATTCCAAATTTCCTTGCAACTAATAAACAAATAAGCAAGCAAAAAGCTCTTTTTTTACTTAATTTTATGAAGAAAATAAAAGTGGGAATGAGTTTGTCAACAGCTGCAAGGGAGGTTCCTGGTAAAGCAGAAGGTCCGAAATCTCATTTTAACATTATATTCAGGGGACCATCTTGCTGCTGTTTTATCACAAAAATCACAGGAATACTCCATGTCTGTCTAACCAGAAGATTAGGTTTGCTCAGAAGATAACTCTTTTTTCCAGTGAGCCAAGGTACAATACTGAAGGTACGAGAGCAACCTTCTTTCATTAAATAAGTATGATGTTCAAATAATAAGTGTGAGGCTTGGGATATTTGTCTACAAAGGTGAAACTTTTATTGGAATTAACCATCCAACTATCTTTTTAATGTTTTCCATCTTACAAAGATTCTTTGTAAGAATGATCTTTGTAATTACAAAGATAGTTGAATGGTAAGGTATCTATCCATTCAGTTATCTTTGTAATCTTTGTAATCTTTTCCAAGTAGACTCATTTTATCGTGTTCATACTTTGAAACATTCGGCAGTAGGATAGCTTTAATCCAAAGGCTGCATAGCTAAATTATAATGAAATGATGGCAAGCTTTCATCTTGTGTTGAATCTGTACTAAAATGGTTAAATGACTTCTAGATTGAAACTAGATTTTACCTGGATAATTCCATGGAATAAGTGAAATGGCTCAGAAATGTGCATTAAAGAATGCAGAACAGTTATATTCAAGGTCATGGATCATGAAACAGCCAAGAAGAAAATCACGTTCTGCTACAACTGGAGTTGATTTCAAGTCCGCTTCTATCTGTTTAGGCTTAAATCTTCAAGTTATGGAAATGTTCCAGCCATTTCTCTCTAAGGTTTGCTTTCTATGGTCTTCACTGCTTTTCAAGTATGGGCTGGACTATGAAGAGGAGGAGGATAGGACAGATGGACTATATATAGACCACAACTTACAGAACTCTTAGAGTCTTATGCTAATTTGCCTTTCTCTTATTCTTGGAGAAATATCTGCAGATGCTAGAAGAATCGCTTTGGCTTCTGACTTGTACTCCTTCCTTCTGGACTTCACTGAAATGTGCTGCAGTAATGATCCTGCAGAAAGGAAGACAATGATAGAGGTTAATGCTACCAAACTTTATATATTCAAATGCGATGAGTGAATTAAGAACATGCATATCTCAGACTCCCATAAAGCTGATGAAAAAGGACATCAGCAGAGGGCTATTCATCCTCTGCAGTATCTGAATTACCTTTCCTTCTTGGTCTAGGACAGTGATAAAGACTAACTGGTGCATGTTTGGTATCCATGAACATCTTGTATGGCACTAGTGAGAGTCAGCTATGGCTGTTCAGAAATGCCACCAGATGCCAAACACACACCATATCTTCTAGAGAAAGAACCTTGCACTTCTTCACTGGAAGGTTAGTTAAAGAGCTCATAATCTATATTTTAGTTCATAATGAGGATCTAAATTTTGATTCATATCTAAAACTTAGCCTACAAGTTTTCAAAAAATAAGGATAAAACTTGAATCATAATTTATTTTGTACATTCTGTGGTAAATGAAATTGATAGAAAATAAAATCTTTTTAAAATGCAAATGGGTGAACCAGCCAATGTACATCTTTCTTCAGAGTCTAATGGCTGCTGGATTGGATTTTGTTATGGTGGTATATAAAATATTGTATACTTCAAGTAGAATAAATAATTTAAGCTTTATATCTATATCTGATCATGAAATTAACTGTAGACACTTGAGAGAAAATCCTGGGAGTGCCAATAAAAATGTTTTATGAGCAGCTGTCGTCAGAAACTAAGAATTTACAGAGAACATGACAGAAACAAATACAAGAGTGTCAAGAAGATATTGAATAAAATAATTGTAGATTTTCTATATGGGCATAGCTCTAGCTACCTAATCTCATAATGTATAACAGAAACAGAATTGAAACAAAACCAAGAAACAAAGCTATAGAGAAAAGAGAAATATATTCAAGGATATGAATATTTGGGGATTGTTTAAATTGCAACAAGAATAATTAATAGATGATAAACTTACTGGAAAAAAAGAAAAAAACAGTGAATTATACACAGTAAACTAAATGTTCCACCATAATGTGTCCTTTAATACAAGAAGGTGAAATAACCAATAAAAAAAACAGAAGGAGCATATTGCACACTGCTTAGTAGAATCAATTCTGAACACTACATCCATTTATCCTGTAAATATAACCATTGCGAGATGTCTTTATTATCCAAGATCTCCAGAAAAAATTGAAAAGATAAACAGAATTCTCACATTTAGCTCTGATAAATGTAAGAATAGAACAAAGCTATGCTAGATAGTATAAATCACTAACTTTTACCATGTCTATTTCTAATAACTTCTGAATGTATGGTTATTCACAGACCAATGGATCTGTTCTAAGCATATACCTTGTTCTAAGCAACCTGAGGCCAGTTAAGTTTTGAAAAGGAATACAAAATTAGATGAACTGCTGGCTAGGCAGATACTGGAAATCTTCACATTCTTTTCACAACCTTTTTATATTTCCTATATTTTATATATTTTGTGTATATTATATATTTTATATATGATTCTGACCTCATATATAAAGAGCTGCATTGGTTTGATGTCCTAAGAAACTATAACAGATATAGTAGCTCTTCCAGTTTATAGGACAGATATATTCTAGTAGCATATGTTACTAGAGTCAGAGCCAGTAGTGACATCTAATCACTGTGAGAAAGCTCATTCTAACTTTGCTGCCAACAACTTAAGTTAGATAACAGACGTGCATTGACTTGATACCATGTGGATAAAAGGGTATAAACTATGTTTTGTGCCTTATGTCTGTATTACTTATAGATTAGCTGATTTTAGGAATTCAAGAAAGATTGTGTCATACAAATTTAGTTTCTGTGTGAGTTAAGTACTTGTGAAACATGGCAGATTGGTAGCTTTTGATTTGAAATTCTGCAATTAACTATAAGACTGATAGATGTGTGAAGACAGTCACATGTCTGTCAAAGGTTTAAAATGTGTAGGATGGTGGGGTAACCAAAGAATAAAGAAGAATGTTTTCCTTCCAAAATGATTTGTAGTTTCTTCTTCATCTTCTTCTTCCTTTTTTCTTTTTCTTTTTTTTTTTTTCTCCATTTTTTTTTTTTTTTTTCCAAAATTACTGGTCATGAGACAAAGCCACAAGAGCTGCATGTGGATTTGTGCCTTTACTGGCTGGGAAGTTCATGTGCTAGCAATTGCTCAGGGCTGGGATAAGAGCAATTGCACTGAGGAAAAATGATTAGATACTACTGCTGCCAGTTCTTGTTCTTCATAGCTATGTATTTGAGATGTGCTTTGAAATAATAACATTTATTGCCACACCTCTGAAAAGCCCCAGTAAAACTTCTTGTCATATCTCTGGAAAGCCCCGTGTTTAATAAACCAGGCCTGCCATTCAAGTTATCCCAGCATAACATAGGCAATAGCAAAGGATACTTCCCAGACAAAACTTATCAGAATGTTCCAACCTTAATTTAGAAGCAAGACCTAAAAACGAAAACATAATTCATTCCATTAGTCTCTGGCCTCCTCCTTAACATTTTCAAGTGAAGAAAATCTATCAGCATTACTGTTGACTTCTGTTCATATTTGACCTCTCAGAACTCAAATCTTACAGAAGTACTGTTATCACATTACAAAATTCTTAATCACTGCACAATCCATAGAAAATCTGATGCAATAGCTTTAGGTATTGTGTATTTACAATTTGTTATGTGATATGAAAAAAGGTAATATGAGATAGTTTAAAGAAATGCTCTGAGGAAAACCTGGTCAATGCCTTTCTGAAAATTAAATGAAGTTTTCCATAGAGCTTCTGGGACCCAGATATTTTTTTGGATGGAGAATGGCTTAAAGACGTCATACAAAGGGAGTGAGTGTAGGAATTAGAGAAGTCATTTCAGAAGGTCTGAAGCTCACAGGTTCAGCTGTGTCACATTTCCAGATGGCTTCACTGCTTGAGGTGGACAGGAACAAAAGAGAGTCTTTAATAACCGTTTGCTGGACCATGGCTCTGTTCTGTCTGGGACCCACCTGACAGTCAGGTGCCTGAAATGACTTGTTCTTCCTTTGCAATTTAGCATTCTTGCTACAGTGTCTCTATTTGTTTGCCTTTCACAACTGATGAACCTATAAATACTTGAAGAATGTGGAATTTGAAGCAATATGTTATGGCAACAAACGCATTGTAGTACTAATGATTTTTAAAATAAAAGACCAAAGAACTAGAAGCCATTCAATAGGACTTCACACAATTCCTATTATAACTAAAGAGCAACTTCATAGACTGGGGTGAACAATGTACTCGATCTGGCAGAACTTTACAAAAACAAGATAGGCCTTCATACTGCACTTTCTCAGCTGAAGGAGTGTGACTGACTAAAGACAACTAACTAGAATTTAGTACTCCCTGGGAGAGCAAAGAATAAATTCTAAGCATTTTGTTTTCCTATCTATGTTTTATGAACAACATGTTAGAATGACAGATGTAAAGAAGGAATATTCTTCTGGTAAGTAACAGAGTAGATAATTTTCATTGTCGCAACTTTATGTTGTCATTTAAAACATTATCAAATTCCATTCCTTAGGAAATACCTTCATTTAATGTTCTACATAAAGATATCACACTCACTTTGAGTCAGGATAGTTTTCATCATATGAGGTTGTTGTTATTATCTTAACTCATGTATTGAATGATTTCTGAAATACAGCACTTTGTGATAATCAGGATGATAGGATATTTTTGATCAGATACTTACATCATAACTGAATGTCTAAATTCAGAATTAAATGTAGTGAGAATAATTATAGGCAAACTAATAAATGAGAAATAAATAGCTGCCAGTTCAATGTCACAAAATAAATAAAAAGGCTTCTGAGATGGTATAGCTTGAGAAAGGGAAGAGCTGAAGGAAGCTCAGAAGCTTTATATTTTTACCCTTAAATAATGAAGAGTTTAAATCTTGCCACATTATTTTTTTTTGGCAAACACAATCTGCAAATACCTAATGATCAGCTGTCATTTGTACATATAGCAAAAGTCACAGAGGCCCCTTATGAGAAGTAGTTGAATTTATTGAGATAGCTTCTATTTATTTCTTCTTTATAATTTAATTATAATTTTATTAACAAAAACTTTTATTTTCTATCAAAACTAGAGAATCAGCTCATAGTAAAAATATCCCCTGAAATTATTCTATGAGAAGAAATCACTACAGCCAGCCTACCCTTATATATTGAAGATATTCATAGCATCTCACTGATGAATAAACTGGGCACCTCTATGAGACAGTGGAGAAATTCCAGTAGGTTTTACATGGAACAGGCTTCCATTATTTGTCTTACCTTTAGCTTAGGCAGGGCAAATTTTTTATTCTAGGAAAGGTAAAACATCCTTGTTGAGCCAAATCCAGATCTGTGTAACTGGACTATGTTCAGTGGCATTACATACAAGGTAGATTGACCCAGTGCATTCTGAAATAAATAGCATACTGTCAGCTTTCAACAAGCATTACTTCTGCTAATAACTAGAGGAATTTTTCTTATATTTCTTAAACTTTCTAAAACCTTAACTGTAGTTTTAGGAAAAGAAAGATTTATCTAACAGTGAAACCCCCAAAGATTACATTCACCAAAACCTTGTTCTTTATTGTAATGAAATTTCTCTTTCTGCTTTTAAAATGCATTTATAGTCAGAAAAGTATTCTGGTCCACTGTCTTTGAGATGAATAACCACATTATTACTTGCCTGTCAAATCTAAGTAGGGTTGTTAATAATACACAGACAGCTACTAAAAATTCAAAACAGGGTAGTTTTCCTTTGGAGAAAATTGCCATTTTAACCTCTGATTTCCCTTCTGAATCAATTACTTACCTTCATACACACCTTGCAATGCCTGATGTCCAATCAGGAGTGAAACTGACTCAAAGAGCTTAAAGTTTTTTGAACAAACCTGTGAAAAGACACTGCCTGTGTTTAAGGACTCTACTATCAGTAATCTACAGAATGACAGCCCCCTGCACACTATTCAGTAAGCATAGTAGAAGGGTAATATGTATGGTTATATGTTATTTAAAGGTATTTTTTAATCATATTTCAAATGTTGTTTTCCCATGTATGTACATTTCCAGTTAGAAAAGTGAACCTCTGAACACGGATTTTTTTCTGATACCAAAATTTTGTGTAGTTTCACTTTTCTGTCTTAAATAAACAAAAAGATATTCCACACTTAAGATAAATGCAAATGAGGGTTACCTAACCTGAAAAATAGCAATTTAGGCTTGGATTTTTTTTTAAACTCATATGAATTGTATGCCGACACAGTCAACATGTCCCAGTGTAAATTCTGATAATTCAAAACTTCTTCAGAGTTATACTTTTCCAATATTATTCTTAATAAAGCATGTAAAAAAAAAATCAATTGGAGACGTTCATTGCAATTCAGTATGACTTTCTTTCACTTACTTCTGGAATCCCTTTTATCTTCATGGAGTGACAGATGCGGTGCCTCATATCACTCCCTATTCTCTAAAGTGTCCCAGCTGTGTGATTTTTTTTTCTATCATGCAGTGTAGATTTTTGGTTACCAGAATTCAAAATGGAAATTTTCCATATGAGAAAAAGAGGTATGTAAATATAGGTGGTCAACCCAGGCCATAGAGAAGAGATAATTAATATTGTCTTCTGTATACCACCCACATATCACAAATCCTTTTTCTTTACTTGGCCATTCTCATCAAACCAGGCTGAACATTAACTGAGAAAAATGTTAGCAACAGTCTTCTCCTCCTGGCCAAACTTATTTCTGTTTTTTGGCTGTTTCATGGTCTGGCTGTCTGAGGAGAAAATTATCAAGGTTGATCAAATTCAAGCTGTATAATTCAGCTCATTCAGTCACCATTTCCCTCAGTGATCAGCTATTCTTCCTCATAGCAGTAAAAATGTACTGTTAAGGTCTGCAGCAAGACTATGTAAATTCAGGCGCAAGCTAAATCTCCCTCCGAGTTTTGCTGTGGAGAATTCAGTGAAGGGTGCATAGGCAGATCTCTAGAAATCTCACGAGAGAAGAAATAAGATATGAACTCAAAACAGAAATACTGCTAATACCACTCAGTGGAATAGAAAAAGATTGCTCTAGGAAGAATTTCAGTTTGCTTAAGTTGGCTTAAAAAACAAACAAACAAACAACTTTTTTACTTGCCAAGCATGAATTAAAAATACTTGATTTGCTTTTTTTTTTAAGGCAAGACTGTCAGATTTGTATAAAATCTATCTTTTTTACATGTAACAAGAATATTGCTAGTATGTTACCTTGTCATCCTTATTCAGCAACACAGTAGTCACACACATATTCACTCAATTGAACAGCACATGCCAAATCAATTGAGTGTATATCTCACATTTGACGTTTCTCCCACGTATTTCTGTTCATTATTAAAAATTGCCCTGGTATGGTCCTCATGAGTCTGTGTTCTCACCTATGCATTTGCCAACTCTGGAAAGCCTAATCACACTGCACTGCCAACTCTTCGTTCAAGAAGTCAACAGATAATTATGCAATCTGTTCATGCAGTGCAAATAACTTGGCATTCTGGGAGCCTACCAGTGTGATGAGAAATAAACCGTACTTCATGGGGATGAGAACACCTTCACTGAATTCAAATTCTATGCACTTCTAATGTCACCATATGTGGCAACATGCAAATATTTTTTAAATCATGAACTAGCTTTGAACATGTATTATTATGTATGATGGCTCTTTCCTTTCAGATATTACACTTGTTAATGACCAGTTTTCATCTGCATGACATGCCACTTTTCAAACAAAGGCATCTGACTTCTGTAGTATCATACGTTTCCAAGGATAATACCGCTTGCAAAGTCTGTATCACTCTCCTCCACTCCCCATCAGATCTCCTAACTACAGACAAAATCCCTTAAAGTGTGTAATGCTGTTTTTTTTTTTTTTCCTAAGGCTGTTTCACTGTGTCATTTAAAAGAAGTCGATCTTGTGAAACAATCTACAAGTTCTCAGTTGAACAGATGTATTTTTTATTTCATTTCATATATGTTTAGTAAAGTGACACCTACAAGACCTGTTATATTCTACAAATTCCAGGTGAATACAGAAGCAATGTTGATTAATCAAAGACTTTTTAGGAGAAGTCTCACAGTCTGATTAATAGTTACAAAAGGACAGTTATAAACAGAGTGCACTTGCTTTGTCAGATGGCTCTAGAGAAGGAAACAAACCCCTCCACAGATGTTCAACTGTTGGACTATCTTTTCAATTAGTCATGTAAATAACTAATTTGTTGTACTTACATACTTGCCAATCTGTAGCTGTATTAATATGATTTATATATTTTTTTGTGCATTTACTTCTTATAACATGTAAGAAAAAATACATTTTAACCTGCAGGTAATAAGGTGAGAACAAGGAGTGTTAAAACTTCAAGGGACATAGAAATATTGCAGTGTAAGAGAATCTTATCCTCCTGCAAGATTAATTTGAATAAATGTAATTTTCTATACGCACTATGTCATGATGACTCATAATTCTCCTGTAATTAATTTACTATAATAAAATCAAGATAAGGCTCGGTTTATGAGGAAAGGAAGTATATTTCCTTCTTAACAGAAGTGCAGTTACAGAGAATCTTGTGAACATAAGCAAGAAGCATCATGCCCTAAGAAAAAATGATTGCTTGAAAGTGTAAAATGGGGATAAATGCAGGAGGGGATTATGCACTTTGCTTTATAACATAAAACGATTGTGTGTGGTTAATTGTAAAATCCAGCAACACAAATAACGTACTCAAAATACAGTGGAAAAAAATTAGAATAACCTTGAACCGATCTTCCAATAGCACTGCCAAAGGTCTATCAACACCTTTTTATTAGAGCTGTAGCAATAGCTCTCCAGAGAGTTAAGACCCTCTAAATTTGTAAACTCAGTGAAATCACCAATAAGATCCACACTGATGAAGGAGCACAGAACTACCACTGGGCAGTTAATTCACCAGACACTTTCAAAGTGCTTAAGGCAGAAAAGCTAATCAAACTGATAAAAACAGATGCTATACAAAAGGTTGCTGCACTGAAGCATCCTAAGATCAAAATGTGATTTCTTTTGGCATGAAACCACAGAGTGGTCCACTGAGTAACAGATAAGAACTGCAGAAGAGGAGGTGAATAGATAATTTGGTAGAGCTTTCGCTTTCTTTCTTTTGTTCTTGATGTAAATATACTGTTTAAGGACATTGAAGGAAACAGCAGAAAGTAAACTCCTCATTATTCCACAGAAAGATCCAAGATGTATCCAATGCTGATTGCATCAACTTTACACTTAAGAAAATGTTGGAAAATAAATGCACTGAAAAATGTTTCTAATTTTTAATAAGTTGGTTAATATTACTTTATTGAAATGGGATCATAGAATCATTAAGGTTGGAATAGACCTCTAAAATCATCTAGTCCAACCACCCACCTACCATCAATATTGTCCACTAAGCCATGTCAAAGAAGATGTTGATGTTCGGCAAAATTTTTATATGTAGAGCAAACATATTTATTACTGAAATATTTTTAAATGCCTTCTCTAATCAATGGAGATAAATAAGGATTTCTAAGACTCTTTTCACTTTACAGAAAATATCTAAAACTGTTCAGACAAATCCTACATGTGCCTGCTTCTTCCCATTAGCTGTAAAGAGATTCTGATAATGACCAACTTTGATGTATATGAATACAAGGTAGAGGTCTAAAGGTAGGTGAGGCATCATCTCAGATGCCAGAACAGATCACATGTCCTGGTTTCAGTTGAGACAGAGGGTTTTTTCCCATCATAGTGTCTGGTACGATGTTATGTTTCAGCTTTGGTAGAAAAACAGTACTGATAATACACTGATGTTTTAGTTGTTACTGAGCAGTACTGTACAGAGCCAATGAAGTTTCATTTTCTCAGCTTCTCATACTGTCCTTCAAGCAACAGGGCTGGGGGAGAGGGGCACAAGGAGTTGGGAGGGGACAGAACTGGGACAGCTGACTTAAACTGGCCAAAGTTATATTTCATACCATATGACGTTATATTTCATACCATATGACATCATGTGAAATAAAAAAAAAACTTGAAGAACTGCAGAGAATTGGCTGGGAGACAGATTCTGCTTGGAAACTGGCTGGACATCAGTCAGTGAGCGATGAGAAATTACATTGTGCATCCATTGGTTTATATATATATAATTATAATTACTATTATCTTTTCTGTTTTAGTAAATAGTTATTCTCTCAACCCATGAGTTCTACTTTGTTCTTTGTTTTCTTTCTTCAGATCTCTCTCCCATCCCACTGGGAGTGGAGGGAGTGAGCGAATGACTGTGTGGTGCTCAGCTGCCTGCCATGTTAAACCACGAAACCATACAAATAACTTTTCCTCTTTATCAGAGCAGCAACTGCAGAGTAAAAATTTGTGTCTGCTCTGGCAAAGATGATACAGAAAAAAAAAGCATTATTCTCTGAATTTTGCTATATGTGTGCAGAATCATAGAGTCATAGAAGCACCAAGGATGGAAAAGACCTCCAAGATCGTCCAGTCCAACTGTCCACCTATCATCAATATTTCCCACTAAACCATTTCCCTCAGTACAACATCTAAATGTTTCTTAACACCTCCAGGGACAGTGAGTCCACCACTTCCTTGGGCAGCCTGTTCCAGTGCCTGACCACTCTTTCAGAGAATAAGTTTTTGCTAACGTCCAACCTGAATCTCCCCAGCACAAATAAAATAAAAATAAAATAAGAGGAAATATTAATTTCAATAATTTGACATTTTAAACAGAATGCTTTTATGCACAGTGCTGCTGGTACTAATACTTCTTAAAACTTCTTGTCACTATATTTAGGTCTATAAAGCTCAACGCTGATTTATTTGAGCAATAACTTTAACATTTCACTATGGCTATCTTCTCTCTGGTATTTCTGGCCAAAATTTGTCTCCAGAGTTTTTCTTCTGAATGTTGAATGCTACTCTGTTTTTCTTAGAAAAAAATGTCATCAAACTACTAAACAACTGTATGGAAAGATTCTTTGGATAGTTGAGACCCAGCACTTATTTTATGAAAATGAGTTCCTGGTTATAGCAAAGGCTTTCATTAGCATTCCCTTGAAAGAAAAGCAATTGCAATCCAGTCCTATATTCACATCAGAATGAAGCAGCCAGCTGGCCAGTCAACACACACGTATGTTTGGACAGTCAGCACAGGTGCAGCTGCAAATCTGTCACAGCATATGCTTCCTCTTGCCCAGCCAAACACATGGGAGATGCATGAGTAGTGAAGGTAGGAATGAATATGTGGGAAAGACTAGTGAGTATTGTGGAGAGAGCCAAGAAGTGATGAAAACAAGTTTGCATCATTTTTGTCACTCACAAAATTGATAATTTATGTATATCTTTTTTCACAACTGGAGCTTTTCCCCTTTTCTGAAATGGCACAGGTCATGTGTTTGCTTTGCATAAATTTCAAATCCTTTACTTTGTCATTATTTTTGATGAAACTATGTCTACTATGGTTTGTGAGTTGGCATTTGGAAGCTTACTTCTGTCAGAAAGGAGGAAATATGCCTTTTGCATTATCATTAAAATAATATACAGAAACATATGCAAAATCCAGCTGATGCCACACTTCCTCACAGAGGACAGTACTCTCGAATTATCTAAATGCTTAAAATTCATGATGTGCACAAATAAAGTATTGAAAAGTATTTATATTTTATTACCAGGCACATAGTGAGTCACTTCTGACAGAATATGGTTTAAAAAAAAAGTATGGCTTTGAAGACCAATATTTTTCACTTTTTTTAATAAGCTGTTTTAGACAGAATTGATATTCACAGTGTGAAGGAGAAGAGTTTCTGTGTTGTGAAGAAATATGCCACAAGCCTGGATGTTCAATATGAAGGCAAGCTTTTCAGATAGTCATAGAAATAGAAGAAGCACCAGACCATGCATGCAGTCAGCTACCTTTTGTGTAAGCTGCTTAACTACCTTCTCTGCAGTGCTGTGGATTTGAGATTAATAGTAGGCACGGGAAACTTAAAAGAGAGCTTTACCAATAAACTGAAATGCTCAATTATCCAATAAACAAAAAGACATATGCTAAAGCTCCACATTCCTGGAAGGTCCATGCTAATGCCAAGAAGAAAAAGAATCAAAACAAGCAGCCAAGAAAATAATTGCATTCTTTCATAAGTAATTTTTTAATCAACAGAATATTTAACTTTTGTGTATGTTAAGTAACAAATGGAAAGAATATTTCAATTGTGGAAAGGAGCAATAGAGATTTAAAAAATCCTTTCCTTGAAGGAAAGCAATTTTTTTTTTTTTTTTTTTTTGCAAGACCAAATATCTGGGCAGGAAAATTTTAGTAATCCAGCTGAAATAATTAAAAGATATACCTTGCCAATCATAGAATCATAGAATCATAGAATGAGATAGGTTGGAAAAGACCTACAAGATCACATAGTCCAACCATGCACCTACTACCTACAACCCCACTAAACTATGTCTCCCAACGCTATATCTAAACGTTTCTTGAACACCTCCAAGGACGGTGACTCAACCACCTCCCTGGCCAAGAACACAGCATGGCTAGCAACCTGAGTGCTTTTAGGTATGTGAATCCAAAATTGAAGTGCTTAAGCTTCTACTTTCCTCTGCAATCACCTGAAAAGCCTGAGGGCAGATATGTGAAAATGTTTAGGAAACTAGCTCCCTTTTTGCTTTCTAAGAGTTAGATATAAAAGTATCTTTCTTGGATCTGATGTACTCTTCCATCAGTAAAGTGAATTGTGAATTATCTTCTAGGCAGTGCCAAGTATCTGTGCTCCCTTCTCTGCCAGAAGTCCTGTTCCTTTGCCTTGCCATGACATCATCATCATGCCAGTGTGCTCTCTTTACACTAAGAGTTGCACACTGAAGTGAGAGGAACATTCCTTTATTAATTCGTATATTAGCATTGAGCATATTCAGCTAGGAAAAAAAAAGGGGTAAAGTCTTTCCTTTGAACAGATTTTTACACACAAGTCCCATTCTTTAGGCCATTCTGATATTTTACTCTGCCATTCTAATGGAACTCATTCCATTTTATATAAAGAAAATAAAATGTTTAATACTTTCATGATAAACTATGTTAAGGGAGTTCAGTGAGGATGTGAGTCCATGTATTTGTAGGTAATATAAAGAACTGAACATAGTCCTCTTCCATCCTAGGTGTAACAGTTCATTAGAGAAGAAAAAGAGGACTGCTGGAGGGGAAATGGCAGATGAGGCATGACAAAGTGATTTCAGGAAAGAGGAGTGAAGAAACTTCTAAGCTAGTGCTGACATGATCTGCAACATCCACACAGTACACAAAATTCCTGTCTCGAGATTGAAGGTGGAGATAGAGTTTGAGGAGATCCTGTGTACTTAAGCATTGCGAAGTGCACAGTGATGTTATCTTACCAATGGTATATCACATATATTTTATTGTTCCTTACTACGGTTGTTCTTCTACATATCATAAAGTATGCTAAGGCTGACATTGTATTCTTTAGTCACTAACTGCTCATTCTATTTTTAATACAAAATTACTTGTGATACAATATTTAATGTGCTAACCAATGCAATTTAATCAAAGTTAGTCAGTTGGCACAGGGATTGTGGTGATGCAGCTCTCCCACTTCTTATTCCAGAGCACACCTGTCAGCAGTAGGACTGCATTTCAGCCCCTGGTACAGCAATGCCTTGGGCTTCTGAACCCAAAGGAAGTTTCACAGAAGGAGGACTTGCCTCTCAGTTTGCCCTCTGGGAACCACTTGTTTTTTTCATGGGAGCCAGATCCCTAATCAGTAAGTCAGTCAGGCTTCTGATGCTTGTTCACACTAAGTGATCTAAAGCTCTTTAAAAGGATATTTTTATCTTTTCTGTCTTTTAGCTCTCCACTTTGACTGAGTGACTTATATTTCTTCTAGAACCTGCAAAGTCAGTGGAGATGGAGAGGTTTTCAGCTTTACATTTCTTGGCAATATCTGCATTTTTTTTTACTTTCAGTCCTACTACAAACATGACAGTAATTTCTAATCTAACAACTGAAACATGCAGTATAGTGAAAAAAGAATAATGCATTTGGAGAAAGCAGTCTCTAAAACGTGTGTGAGATTGTATCCAGAAAACAATAAAAGCTCGTTTTTGTACTTTAGAATTCTGTGTTCAATGAAGATTGTTCTAGAACACTAACAAGCACAAACACTTTAGAAGTATTAGGCACTAGATTACATTTAACTGCCTGAGTCCATTGGTGCTGGCCCTCTGCCCTGCTGGGGAACAGAAAAGTTAATGAGACTCTTTTCTACCTTAAAGCTTGCCTTTATAGTTTTGTAAAGGTGCCTTGCTGTGGAATAAACATAAACATTTCTATATGCAAAATCAATTATTTATTCATCTACTTTAGTTTTATCCAAAGATGTCAGAAAACAGTCGTGAGTTTGTCAAATAGTGGGTGAAACCTTACTTAATTTTCACTACTTTTCCCAAGTAAAATTACATTATTTCCCCCCCCCCCCCCACACACACAAAAAAAAAGGTAGGTGAAACAGCACTGAAGGTTTCATGTTGATATGAATCTTTTGGAATATAAAGGATTATGAGTAAGACACCCTGAAGGGATCCTCTGATATTCTACATAGAGAAGCATTGCTGAGAAACATATGTAAAATCATATTACCCTACCAACTTCGTAACAAATATTTCCTACAGTTTTTTTCTTACCTGAGCATGAAGATTATCAAGAAGAATAAACTAATTCTACAACTCATTTTTCTTAATACAACATTATATGCAACTTGAATCATGGAGGCACGTTTCTAAAATATTAGGAAAGGAAAAAGTGAAAAAACAGTAATTGCTCTTTGAGGTTGATTGCATTCTGGATTCAAAATGCTTTGCCCGTGAGTGCTAAGGATAAGCGTGATGTCTGTCATTGTGGGTACAGATCAGTTTATACAGATTTGTGGTGAAGGAGGTGGAGAGAATATAGATGTAGATCACATGGTTAGGTTTTTTATTTATCAGATCTGAAGATTTTACTAAGTAAGCAGATGATCACTACCTCGCTGGAAATGAGTAATTTCTGCTGAACCTACATGTGAACATATTTTTATTACATAAGATAGTTTCAACTAGAGTAGTAGTTGTGCAGTCTTCAGATTCAAATTAAGATTTATGGCTTTATTAAATTCAGTGAAATTAGAATGAACACAGAAATAATACCAGCCACCAGGAAGACCTCACAAATTTCTGTTACAAGTAAATCTCTTTTCTGACAAAACATTTGACTGTTTTTATTTATATATTCCTTTTTTAATTGAATGATCAACCCAGAAACTGATGATGATGAATAATTTGACATTGATTTTAACATGCCATACACAAGACTGGAGAGAAAACAAATTGTTTTGTAGGTTTCACAATGTGGTTTTCACTATAAATATATCTGATTTTATTACATTTGTTTATGCCAATTGTATATTTATACCAATTAGACCAATATAACAAGTAAGAAGTGCTTTCAGATAATGAATGTTTCAATTCTGTCAAAACAGAACAAAACAAAAGAACAAGCTGAATTGATGCTCACTTTGAGTTTTGACTTACAGAAACTATGATGCATCAGTGTTTTGGGAGAAGAATATTATTAACTTTTCAGTTCGGATATCAGTTTCCAACTCAGCAGTACTGCTGAGATATCAGAAGCAAGGGGCAAGACAGCCAACCACAAGCTGCAGAGATCTCTCACAGAACACACCCACCTATAATAAATACAAACGCTTTTTGCTGGAGGCACTGCCCTCACCTCTCCTGATGGCCGAGTCAGAGGGAAGAGCTCTGGCCTCAGTGGCTGTGCACACAGCAATTTCTCATCACCTTTATTCCATTGTGCATACGCCTTATGCTGATATTTGTGAAATTACTGCCTCAACTGAGGCAACAAATTGATTGTCCTCTGTGTCTGCTTTTCTGCAAAGTCCTTGTGCTCACAACCTGATGCAACTTTAATGGTATGTCAGCAACAAGTCCTTTCTTTTCACGGACTTTGATCTTTTATCAAAATCTGATATCTAGTTCTTAGGCTTTTTTCTTTTTTTTTTCCTGATTTGAGGTAGAAATATTCTGTAACATTCATGAAAGTTAAATAAATCAACTTTGCTGGAGTAAGTTAGGATAAAAAAAAATATTTATTTTTTCTATTAAAACTCATACTTTCTTTATTCTATAAGAAAATGTCAATAGTCTATTTACAGCTATCTTCTTAGGTTCACTTAAGTAACTACAGAAAATATACTGAAACATGCCAATATGTAAGCAGATAAGAAAGGGGTAAGATACTGGGTGTACTGCAGTTCAGGTATTGAAAATAGGCCAGCACAATATTCTCAAATCTGGCATGCTATGTGAGTACACTAAGTAAACTTTTTGCTGAGGGCTTTCAACATCTAGTCTCTGTTTTTATCTTTGATGTCTCCCAGGTATACAGTAGCACAGCTGCAATATCCTCAGGTATGGGGGGAGCCCTCTGGCTCTTCCTTCCAAGGTTCAAGACAGTAAATATTTTAAATTGGCTATTATTAGTTTCTTAAATCTTGCTAGTCATGCGCTTCTTCACTTTGGGACCTCCGAATAAATGTCAGGTATAATTAGCTGACATTTGGTGAAAATCCCCAAAGACAGACATGTTATTCTGTAAATCTCTCAGCAGGAATTTTAGAAACATTTCAATGTACTGCACTTTATTGCCCACAACTGAGACTCTTAACACTACTCTGCTTCTTTCCTTTTTCCTTTCCTTCATTCTTTCCCTTTTCTTTTTCTTTCCATTTCCTTTCCATTTTCCTTTCTTTCCTTTTTGTGTGAAAACCAATATTTAGCTCCAAACACAACGTAAAATGATAAACAAACAAGCATAAAAAGCAAAAATCAGGAAAATTCAGTCAAGTGAAAGCTTGTATCCTATGTTTTTTTGCATTTCACCTCAAAAAATGAAAATAACACTAATCCAAATTCCTTGACCATTGGAAGAGTCAGAGGTCACAGAGTAGATGAAAGACTGAGGCTCAGATCTGCCTGCAAGAATACAAACTTCTCCATCTCATAACACAGTCTAGGCAGAGCCTAGCCATAGTTTTCTGGGAATAAACTGATTCATTTGTTCTTTATTTTTTTCCACTACATTAAAAATCCTTAAATCCTTAAAAAGTGGTCTGCACGTCAAGCTTACCATTTTTCATTGATCCTGCACTTACCCATATTGTTTTGTTCTTTAGCTCAATAACAGTTTAAGTGCCAAGACTCTGCTTGGTACTGGACAAGTGTGGGAACACAAAACTGCAGCAAAAATCAAGATTTGTAAGAAATAATCTCCAAGATGGTATTTAAACTTTATTTTGAATGATGAAATCTATTGGTCTTAATCTATTTTCAGTATGGAAAGAAAGGGCATTAGCGAATTTGTTACTGTGTTAGGCTTCTCTGGCAGATTTATATGCTGCTCCAAAAGTAATGCCTCTTTTTATTGCGCTGGCCCACAGTGTCATAGGTGGATGCCGGAGGTATGACAGCAGAGGCTCAACCTTCCTGCCAAAATTTCATTACATTTTATTGCCATGTGACATATGACACTGGAGGGGCAGTCCGACAAAATGACGTCTGACATGGAAGTGCAGATGAAGCAAAGCTGTGGAACTGAATTCCTACATCCAGAAAGAAATTGCACATATTGACATTGATTAATGTTTGCTGAATGTTTATGGAGACAAAACAGTGAATTTGAGCAGAGTGAGGTGGTGGGTGATACATTTCAGCAGCGGCAGCTGTGGCAGTGGATCCCCTCCAATGGTGCAAATTTTTACAAGAGTGACATGCAGGCACTTGCTCATCACTGGCAAAAAATGCATAATGGTGGTGACTATGTTACAGAGTTTTGTAGCTGAGAATTTGCTCTATGAAGTAGTGTTATTGTGCTCTGCTGTAGTTTCCATGGAAATAAATAGAAGACATTACTTTCAGAGTGAGCTGCATAAATCATATTTTGATTTCTGTAACCCCCATGTTATTTATCTATTCCTATTTTGTTTTCCACAAACTTTAACATATGAGGTTTAACAAATTCCTAGTCCTTACTGGGACATTCTTGGTCAGCACACAGAGATAAAAAGGTATAAAAATCATCAAGAAATAATAATATTAAAAATAGTGTTGAAAATCATTGTAGAAACAAGTAATCTGTTTCCAGAGGGAAAATAAAATGTTTATGACATTATGAGCCTTAAATTATCCATTTAACTCGAATGTTAATATTTTTATAAAACATATGACATTGTATCTGTTGCCAAGATACAGATTTATGGATATATACACCAAATGCAAGTCTGCAAGAACTTTCAAGAGTTCCAAAATCTGGCTTGTTTTTGCTGTTCAAAACATGTCATCTTCATCCTTAAATAATAACTCACTGTAAGTGTATATGAGTCCACAACGAGAGGATAATGTTTTCTGAAAAGACATGAATTATAAAATAACCATTATAGGTAAGGCATTAAGAAATCTTATTCTAAGGTCCATTTCAGGCATTAATGTTCAGCCAAAAGCAAACCCTTTAATATCTGGCTATGTGCTCAAATCAGGATGCTGTTTATGTTTTTGTTTGTTTGTTTGTCTGTTTCTTTCTCTCCTCTCTCGTGTATTTCGTATTTTCTTAACTGTTACTACAGGAATTCTCTGCTACATTATCATTCATTTATATACCAGACAATGATCATTCTAAGATCTCTTTTAACTATGATAAGAAACAATGCTGACTATTCAGTATCTGCAAATGGAAGTAAACAGCAGTACTGCGAAAACACAAATGAGAACTTGGTATGAGAGAAAAGCAAGGCCTGAATTTCGTGAGAAACAATTAAAATTTTACCTGAGCTCTTTATCTGAGCTCTCTCAGAAAGCTGTGAAGATCAGAATATGCAATAATAGAGGAAAAGTATTTGCAGTAAATCTGTTATCTTCATGATATGCATGTTTAGACACTGGGATATAAATGACATATCTCTTTCAAAGTGTTATTTTTTATATTATTGTCTCTTTTTTTTTTTTCTCTGTCTCTTCAGATAAGTGCCTGCAATTGTAAGCTTAGGGTTGTTATCACAATTCAGAAATTCCCCAAGAAGACATAAGAAAAAATTGCTGTGAAGGTTTGGGGAAGACCAAATGTCACTTTATTCTTTTCTTGTCTCCAGAGAGTAATGCAGAATTAAGGTCAACTGTGAGAAAGTGAGGGCTCTCCTGGGCCATCGTGGTTGGACATCATCAAAATGGAAACTATATCTAATGTGGAAATTCAGCATAAGTTATGCAACAATATCAAATTTGAGTCTCTTAAGAGACAGCCTAGGGAAGAATTCAGATCCAGTAGGACCAGTAGGGCCTGGTTCATTTCCTGATATGATTGTTTGTTTGTTTGTTTTTAAGTATGGCATTCTCCTTTCCCAGTTTTTATGTCACAAATGTCAGGATTGTAATGGTTGTTCACATAACACTATTTTCAACATGCAGTATTCTTCATTTTTCCAATTAAAAAAAAAAAAAAAAAAGGAAAATATCCCTCCCTTCCTTCTGCCCCTATCCCTTCACCTCCATGTTACAAGTCTAAAGTGAATTATTACCAGTATATATTGAATTATTACCAGAATTTACTGATGTGAAAATAGTTTTCAAACTCTTTGTTTTGATTCATCTGGTGTGAGCAAGTGTGTGGAAATTTTGCTTCCAGCTGAAGCAAGAGACTTAACTTTCCATCTGTCCCCAAAACAAACACTCCTAAATGATTTGTCAGTACATGTTCAAGCTTTATACCTACCTGATGCTATTTATTTATTGTGATTGTAAGCATGGTTACTGAATAATGTTCTATTTCAGCCACATGGCATGATACAATTACATCACCTCTTCTACTATACTCAATGACCTACTCAAGAATTTATAGAATGTATGATATAAGATACAGGCTTTTGTTGCTTAAACATCAAAAACCTTGTTTTCTGTAGGAAGATATTGTAAAGCGTTAAATACAACAACAGCTGTGCATTCTAATTATTTTTATTTTATATACATGAAATAAAATTAATTACTGAAAGTTTAAATAGGTTTCGCAAATGCTGTGATCTCAAGTAATTATTTTTTTTACAAAACATTTTTAAAGAGTGCATGGGAAGAATAGAGATTGATAAAAGTAAATACAAAACACAGGATAGTCAAATTTAAAGTAATTTAACTCTGAAAACAAATAGCCTTCACAATGTTAGTCTAAGAGTTAGTCTCTTTCTTGTGGTGTTTTAAACGATAGCTATCATGAAGTCAAAAAAAAAAAAAAAAAGGAAGATTTACATAATGGGAACAAGGAGAACTTGAATTATTCTTGTTTAACTCAATGTGAGTATAAAAAATGTTTGAGTAACTAACCTGGCTAAAAAGAACTTGGCCTGTTTGATGCCAAGTATCATGATAGGTAAGCAAAGCTGCACTTGAAATTAATAGTTCCGTGAAAAACTTGGCCAGGACAGATGCTGAGTGCCTTCCCTCCTGCAGTTTATCATGAAGAGTAGTCCCAGACTGCTCTGGTATTTCATACAGGAGGCCCTCTGACAGCTGTAGGTATTATTCCTTGAGCCTATAAAGGAGAAGATTATTGTGGAAAACTAGATGCAAATGACAGCAGATGAATCGACTAAGTTGAAAGGTTCTAACTGTCTAATTGTCTCAGACAGTGGAAAATTAGAAGGGAGGAAACCCCAACAATTCAAATATGTTAAGAAACATTCCTGAAGATGTCCTAAGCAGGGAAGCTAACATCCATAGTGAAGATGGACAGTTATAAAATGTATACTTCTGTGAAAAAATGCAAAACTCAGTAATATAGCTCAGTCATTTTCCCTGGTTTTTGAAGCACCAGGATCCCATGAGATGCATTCCTTACTTGACCCACAGTCTCAGTTTTACCATATATACTTAATAGTACAAGCTTGCTTTTTCTGTCAGGAAATTTTTAACTTTTACCCATTTTCCTGACTTCCCAGATGGTCACAAATAATGTAAGACCTATACTCCCACTTAGACAAATCCTGGCATTTGTTCCCTACACATGTGCAGATCATCTGCTAGAAGCCACTATGATCCTCATACATTCAACCTAGTGTACATGCCCTATGAATTCCCACTAAAACTCATGGGTTTATTCATATATTAAGCATACAAATTTATCATATAACACATTTGTTTTTAGGTCCAGCCTGTTCTGGATGCAGCTGACCTGCAAATGATTTACACAAATGTTTTGTGTGGTGAAGTAAGCCCAAGGAACCTGGCACATATCAGATTCATTGCAGTTCCACATCTCAGTATGGATATAAAAGGAGCAATGCATTGGGTGTGTCTAAACCCATCAGAAATGCCTTTTCTCTTCTTTCTGAAAGGCAGTTCTTCTCCGGTGGTAATCTCAAGGCCTCCTACTTTCATTGTCTTCTTGAGGCTTACATGGAGGTATGGTCAGGATCAGTCTAATAACAAAAATATTCAGAGATAGCTTTTCAAATGCATCCTTCTGAGAAATACTGAAGTTACTCTAAACTGTCCAGCAGCCAGCCACAATATGGAGCAAATCTTAATTTAGAAGAACCAGGTATATTCCAATTAGGATCAGAAACAAAAAGGAAGAGCTGAATGGTGTGCGTGTCCATGCACCCATGCACTTGTGGTTGGTGGTGTGGTGAGACGAAAGTCCCTGTAGAAAGCAGGGAACACAGCTGGATTTCATGAGGCAGTTACAACTACAGTTCTATTTAAAATGCTATCTCATGAAGTGTTCTTACACAAACTTCCTTAAGTGTTACTTCTTGATTGAGTAACTGCAGACATCGGTGTTGCAATCTGATCCTCAGATTGCAAATTTCAAAAAATCCCATAGGAATTGGAGGCCTTTGAACTAAGATAGCTCCCTTCGGCTCCAACCGCAATATTAATCTTTTCTTTTATTTCTTTCTTTAATCATGCCTATGTTTTTATTCACTCCTTTCTTGTGGGCATCAAAGGGAATTCCCTGGCAAAATAAAACTCACCTCTTGGGAACCTCTGTTCATTCAGAACGCTGTCTGTATCTTAGTGACAGCTGTCACCCACTGTCATTTGCATTGCAGAAATGTTGATGTTACATGCAAACACTTGATTGTGAAAGCTTATCAGGAGCTTATCAGCTCCAGCTGGGAATCCTTTTTTTTTTTTTTTCTTTACTGGAGCTCATGTATGCTGTTTATCAACTGTATTACTGTTACTATTGTGCTAAACAGCTTCAAACATGAATGTTCAATTACCTACTGTTTTTTTCCTAAAAGTCAGACGATGCTAAATTACAATGTCTGTAGCTTCAATCTTAGTATAAAATGTAGAATAATTTGATTCCTCTATATACCTATATTTATATATATAATTTCGATTTTACCTTTATAGAAAAAAAGTTCAAAGGTGAAAACTGATCCAGAATACAATATTGCTCACTGGCGAAGTAAAGAGATACTTTATGCTGGTAAGCTTAATTAAATTTTCAAGGATACAACTAAATATGTTAGACTGGGCGTCTAGGTTTATAAGCATTTGCTGCAAAAAACAGGAGACTGGAGAAGAGGTTTACAAATCATGCTCAAAAACAATTTTGTTTAAGTGTTTTATGGGGATGCAAACAATGGCCCTTTAGAGTTTTCTCCTGTCACCATCTAAACCAGTTCAGTTTGTCTTCTTGCGGCTTGAGGCAGTTCAGCTGGTAATTCTTTATAGTGGTTCCAAAGGGGATTATCACACATTAACCTCCCAGTGTGTGCTTCCAAGTGCCGGTAGGTACTTTGGAATCAGTGAGATTTGCTTGCTGAATTTACCTGACCTTGCTGAACCCTCTGTGTTCCCTGTATTGGCATCTTATCCAACACTGCCACGTTTCAGATACATTTATCCTCTAGGTACTAACACAATATCAATTAATAATGAATATTTCCTGAGAGGAGGAATTTAGGAAGCCTAGCTTCCTGTGGTTTTGTGTCTTATGGCTGGACTCCTTGTTGCCAGAGAAAGAATAAGGTAGGAGTTAATGGTGCTGCTATGAAGGTGGAATCTCCAGAGATGTCTTGAGTGGATTCTCTAGTGACCAGTGAAGGGAAGTGCTCACTCTGGAGTCTTCCAGATAAGAGCACAATAAAGCTTTCCTTTTTCCTTTTTCCTTTTTCCTTTTTCCTTTTTCCTTTTTCCTTTTTCCTTTTTCCTTTTTCCTTTTTCCTTTTTCCTTTTTCTTTGTTTTCCCTTTATCCTTTTCCCTTTATCCATTTTCCTTTTACCCTTTTCCTTTTCCCTTCCCTTCCTCTCCCTTCTCTTCCCTTTCCATCCTTTCCTTGCCTTGCCTTGCCTCTCCTTGCCTTTCCTCGCCTTGCCTTGCCTCTCCTTGCCTTTCCTTGCCTTCTTCCCTTGACTCGCTCTTGCCCTTGCCCTTCCCTTGTTCTTGACATTTATTTTTATGAAACTTGGAGGAATGAGAATTCTACTCTTGTTACAAACAAGAAAAGATGCAAATGTATTCATGGGAAAAGGAAAAATTAAATTAACACATAGGCACACAAACATACATACATCAAGTGGCATGTAGAAAGTTTCATTAAAAAAAAGTTTTAAAAGAAAAGAGGTAAAGTGAAAATTTTATTTGTAGATGAGGAAAAGAGTTTCTTATAGTCTCTTCCTCTCCCTTCGTCTATTGCTTTCTCTTTACCTCCTGCACCTACCTTATGATTTTTAAAAATCAGGCTAAATCTCAACATAAGCTTTTAATTCAAGGTCTCAAAGCAGCATTTCCCAAACTAGGAAATTTGGAACAAAGCCTGGAAGTGCAAATAGAAGTGGAGTTATGAATGGAAACATTTGGGAACTGTGGTATAAAGCTTACTTATTCTATCGAATTAGATTTTCAGATAGATGTTGCAAATATTCTATTTAAAATTCTTTTCATGAATGATCTTCAGAAAAAGGCAACATAGACCTAAGATGTCTTTTTATGCCTTTGTGGTTATAGCCATCACATTAAAGCACAAATATTTCAAGCAAATTTTGCAGCAGTGTTTTTAGCTTAACATCTGTGGAAATTCTGCTGTAAGAAGAAACATATCAGTACTCCCTTCTCCCTTCTTCCCTATATTATCTTTCACAAAGTGGTCTCATATAAAGACAAGTGTAAGGCTGTCACTGTGTGATCTGATTAAAGGATGGAGCTGTATTGCTGATTATGATGAAATTATCTCAGAACTATTGGCTGGAATCCTGTATTTGCAGCCAATGGCAAAAATTCCCCAACAGAGTTGGTGAGAGGCAGGACTTCCCTTGTATAAGCAGTGAAGGGTGATTTTCACAGTGTGAGGCTGTTTGTCATTAGCATTGCCGCATTTTCTTTGTGCACAGTTCTAAGAAATTCCCCCTCACTCCAGTTTAATGGATAAAATTATCTCCCTCGTTGCAACTCAGTCTAATCATCAGTGCTTGTATGATTTTCTGTGAGTGTTAAAACACAAGAGCTTGGCAGAGATTTGTGGACAGAAGGACCAACCCAGAGTGTTTCATGTAAAAACTTTTATTATTATTATTTATTTATTTGCCTTGATGGTACTCTTTTGTATTTTGTTAATTTTTTTTATCATATTTACTTTACTTTGTCTTCATTGGGAACTCTCCTCACAGGGAAAAAAAAGCGGGTGTTTGCTATATATTTACCCAAAGCATAAATGACTGATATGCTCAAATGATTTTGAGATCTCTACCATAGCACTGTCTATTGCTGTGACGTTTAAGTCTTGAATGGTTCCTTTTTCAATCACGCATCAATCTTGCAACATTTTTATACTGCTGCTTTGCACACAGATCCTATGGATAATTATCATAATCACCTCACATTTGTAAATATTCTTTGGAGACTTGAAGCCAGGTCTCTTGCTCCTGTACTACTACAGAGAAAGCAGAAGTAGCAGCTCCCCTTGTTCACAATTGCATTGTCAAGAAGTAGTTAACCTGAACCCTCAATTATGAATAGAAAATCTGCACATCCTGCCCAATTAAGATTTCTTTTTCCCATGAAGCAGGTTCTAAATTTTTAAATAGTTTGATTGGAATTCTAAAAAAAAAACAAACAAGAGAAGATTAATCGTGTTAATAATTAGAAAGCTGAATGCTAACATTTTTCCCCCAAAGGAGCTTCCTCAATGTTATTTTTCTCACAGCTAACAGCAGTTACAGGCTGTGTATAAGGAACCTGATATACATATAAATTGGCCAACAGATTGTTAGTAATAATTGAAAAATTAATTGTAAGTTTAAAGTGAAGAGTTTAGTTGTGTCTACCTCTTGATTTGCACTACAAAAGTGAAGGATGCAGTGGCAAGATAAATCAATTGGTCCCATAACTAATATGGTCAGCCTATCCTTTGTTTTCCTTGTGGTGTATGGAAACATATATTTGAGAGACATGGTTTAGTGGGGTTATTGGTGGTAGGTGGATGGTTGGGCTGGATGATCTTGTAGGTTTTTTCCAACCTAGCCAATTCTGTGATTCTATGATTCTATATACTTTGAGGTATAAAAAAACACAGCTTTTAACTAAGCCACATTGTCCTGCAAGCCGATACAGAGAATTACATGCAGCACCTTTGGCAACTGAGGATGCATGAGATGTTGTTCAAACACACAGCGTGGACTCAGTGCTTTCTGGCTAAATCTGTTTGATGCTGCTCAGAGCTGGTAGATTAAACCGGAGCATGAAAGAAAAACTCTTTGATGTCTTCCAGAGAGGAGGTTCCTGCATTGCCTCTTCTGCATAGTATTTGGCATAGGGCATTCAACTCTCTTCTAGATAGCAATCATCACCTAAAGACTGGTATAAATTTCTATTTTAAAATAGACAATTAAAGGGAATCCTGTGACTTGTCACAGTCATGGGAATGTAGCAAAGGAGAAGAGTGAAGGTACTTGTCTGATGGTTACTTCATTACTGTCCTGTTCAGAGCAGAACCAACATCTTTCTCTTCACCAGTGAACGTATCTTAAAATCATGTTATATTCCAATTTGGAAGGGACCAACAAGGATGCAACTCCTGGCTTCATGTAGCACCACCCAAAAATCAAACCATATTTTTTTGAGAGCACTGTCTAAATGCTGCATGAACACTGGCAGTGTGGTACTGTGACTACTGTCCTGAGGAGACTGTTCTGGTGCCTGACCATCCTCTGGTGCAGAATCTTTTCCTAACACCCAACCTGACCCTCACTTGATGGAACTCCATGCCATTCTCTTGGGTCCTGTCACTGTCACAAGAGAGCAGAGCTCAGTGCTGCCCCTTCGTTGTTAGGAGCTGTTGGCAATATTGCTTATAAAAATGTGATAAAAAATGTAATTTTGAATAACCATCATCAAATAATTGTACATGATCATCTCTATCAAAGCACTGCCAGTTAATGTCTCATATTAGCAGTTAATCACATATCTTAAATGGGTCCATAATGTACTTTTTTGAATTCTTTAATCCTAACGTAAAGAATGCAAATTATGTAAGAGGAAAGAACATAAGAAAAGTAATTTTTGCTGTTAATATCAGCTTTGGAAACTGAAAAGCTAAAAGTGGTTGGATCTTTTAAATAAACATTAAACATTCACTGAAGTACAGAGTTTATTTCTAGATTGGATGCTGCATGTTACAAGAAAGAATTCTTCAACAGCTGTCAGAACTGTGAGGTGGGAAATTCAAAAGCTATGTGGAAAGAGCTTCAGGGTAGCAATTCCAAAGACACCTCGTGTAAGAACATGAAGTTATTTCTCATATAGAATTTGTAACGTCAATAGGTGTCTTTTTACAGTCTTTTTAGTCAAAGATTGAAGGAAAAAAAAGGACAAAATATTGAAATAGTGGTAATTTCGCAATTGACTTCATCATTTTCTTTTAATCAGAAAAAAAAGCAGTTCATACACACACACACATATATGTATATATTTAGTGAAAGAGCTGGAAGTTTTTGAAAGAAACAAATGTATTAGAAGACCATTATATGGATTACCAGTCCATTTTAAGTGGATTAGACATTACAATTAACCCAGATGGATATGTTGGCAGGGGCCAGAACTGTGCAGGTATTGAGCTATGGAGAGAAATGGTGCTGAGACTAGAGCTGGGGAAAGTGTAGTCTCACCTACATAACTGTGTTCTGGAGACATGTATGAACTATCTGATTAGTAGGCTGAAGATGAAGAATAGGCCATAACAGCAGAGAAGACAACTGGGAGGTCAGTGTGTCATTTTAAGAGGACTTCTATGGGCAGGAGTCCAGCCCCATGTTGCTCAGAAGGAAAGAAAGCTAGTGGCTGTGCTCAAGTGGAGTAAGTACAGAGACTGCCACCACAGTGGGAGATGGAAGATGTTGAGTTTTGACAGAAAGAAGGTTGCTTCTCCTTAGAGTTGTCTTGTTGGAGATATGGGATCTAGCAGCAAGCAGGGAAGAACTGTTGAGGATTCACCTGAACTATTATATCTGATCCAAGTCATGACTCAGATATATTCTATGGATCACCTGGCTGTATGGGAGTTGCTGCCTGGGATTTTTCTTCTATGGCAATTGGTATTTCCTAATGACTGGAGAAGAGCAAGTGTTGAAACTATTGTCAAGAGACAAGATGATAGTTCCAGGAAAGAGCAGGCCAGTCAACCTGACGTCATCTCCTGGGAGGACTATCAGAAGAGCCTTCCTGAAAGTTAATTCCATGTGCATGGGTGACTGGAGGAAAACAGCACAAATTCACTAGGACAAATGCCTGATTACCTTCTATGTTGAGATAACTGGCTTAGTGACTGAGAGGAGATGTGTTTTACTTTGAATTTAGAAAAGTTTTTAACAGGGTGCCCCATGACACCATTGTAGCTTAACTGAGAGATATAGAGTGGATGAGTGGACTGTAAAGTGACTGAAAAACTGTCTTGACAACAGTGTTGAAAGACTAATGGTCTACTGTTCAAAGTGTGACTGGCAGCCAGGTATGAGGAGTTGATTCTGAGGCAACTATTGTTTAAAATATTCATCAGCAGACAGTGTGATGGACTGGAATACTCCTTCATATTCACAATTTACAAGAAATACAGAAGAGCAATGTATATCCTGGATAGACTCTGACAACCTGAATGAGCAGTCTGCAAAAATCTCATAAAGTCCAAAGAAAAAAATGCAAAGCCCACGGAGACTGAGTAGGGAGCAACTCTGCATGAAGTCCTCAGGGACTGTGACTGAACATGGCGGTGGTAAGCCATTGCAGAAATAAAAACTAAGTATGAACTGGGTGGTATTAATAAGCCATACACAGTTAGATGGTCAAGAGAATAGATTATCTCCATCAACTCAACATTCATGAGGCTTCATCTGGAGTACTATGCCTAGTTTTGGCATCCTTCCCCAGTATTAGAGCTATACTGACAAATTGGAGAAAGTCATAGAATCATAGAATCATAGAATTAGCTAGGTTGGAAAAGACCTACAAGATCATCCAGTCCAACCAGCCACCTACCACCAATAACCCCACTAAACCATGTCTCTCAACGCTATATCTAAATGTTTCTTGAACACGTCCAGGGACGGTGACTTAACCACCTCCCTGGGCAGCCCATTCCAGTGCCTGACTAATATTTTAGAAAAGTAGTATTTCCTAATGTCCAGTCTAAATCTCCCCTGGTGCAACTTAAGGCCATTCCCCTTTGTCCTGTCACTAGTTACAAGAGAGAAGAGGCCGACACTCAGCTCTCTACAGCTCCCTTCAGGTAGTTATAGAGAGCGATGAGGTCTCCCCTGAGCCTCCTCTTCTCCAGACTGAACAATCCCAGCTCCCTCAGCCGCTCCTTGTAAGGCCTGTGCTCCAGACCCCTCACCAGCTTCGTCGCCCTCCTCTGAACATGCTCCAGGGAAGTCCATGGGAAGACCAGTGAAGTGGCTACACAGGGCATAAAAGGAAAAGCGAAATGACCCAGGTTTGTTTAAAACCGGAGAGAGAAACATAATGAAAATTTAACTTATTTATTGACAGTGGTTATAGAGAACGTAGCCTGAATTCTTTAAATTACACTGAAAAGGATTAGAGGTAATGTGCATAAATCATACTAATGGAAAATTTGAATAGATATAAGAAAGAAAAATAATAAATAAATACAATGAGAGTGTTTAACCGCTAGAACAGCTTGCCCAGGGAGACTGTGGGATATACAGCTTTGGAAATATTCAAAAGTTGGAGAAAGTTTTGGACAACTTGATAATGAATTTAAAGCTATACTTCTTTTTAGCATGAGGTTGAATTAAATGACTTGCAAAGGTCCCTTTGAATATAAATTAATGTATTATTCTATATTCGATTTGCTTTAGTACACTCCTTGATGTGGTGAATATTTTATATGCTTCTTTAATCTAGGAATAAAACACATAGCAATAATTAGTACTACAGTTAGAATGACAAAGCTTTCTGCATCTGAATCTTTCTCTGATTTGTCAGCTAGCTTGTATTGCTATGTGTTATGAGAAAAACCTCTTATGTATGAAAGCTACATATAATGCAAATTTTTACGATCTCAATACAGTGAAACTATATATAAGCCGATGATTCATGAGATTTGGTCTTCTGTTCCCTGTTTCAATCACATCTGATTTATGAAAAGTAAACAGTGGATCCAAATGCATATTAGCTGTCAGTGGTCCTTGTGAGGCAGTAAATATCATGAATTTCAGACTATTTAAAAATCTTTCAAAGCTGCTCAGCATGCAACTGCTTTTATAGTTACATGAGCCTTTAAAATGCACGTTTCCTGAAAGGCAAGCAAGCGGGAATAATTACTATTCATTTTTTTCCACTCAGCTTAGAGAGTTAAATTGTACTCAACAGTTATTTCTCCCTAGTGCATGATACAGCAGAAAATCTTCCAGAGCAAATGCACTGCAATCACAAAGTTGGCTTCAACAGCAGAAGCATTAAAAGAAGTAACACAGATTAATGAATGGATGATGTAGATACTCTTTGTCAGCACTGTTAGCTACAGGGATCTCCTTAAACTCTGGAAATGAAGGCTTCCCCTGGAATGTTTGTATGATCAACCTGTGGCAGTAGACACTGAGGGTCCATCCTTTAAAGGACTCTTTTCTCCCTTCTCCACTGATTTCAGAAAGATTGTGTGTTCTTTTTTTTTGGCATTAAAAAGCTAGACTTTACAAATAATAAAACCCAAGTGCCAAAAGACTTCATCACTGTCAGCAAGAAGCCTATAATGTTTTCTCAAGGATCAACCCACACATTCATCTGTCTTTAATAAAAGCAGAACTGCCTGGCCATATCAGCTGATTTTTAGTGCTTGCCTTGGAGTAAGTTTAATTTGTTGCTGCTTTTTTCAGAGGGAGGGACTTCAAGATTTATGGGTGTGCTGAGAAAACATGGGAGGAATCTGCCTGGAGGGCTGATGAGTCTCCCTGGAGTGAAAAATGTACTCAATGAAGTACATTTAAACATACTGTCCTTGGCTTGCAGTGTTGCTTTCCAAGCGTAAACCTCACCCAGCCTCTTGAGAAACAACTTATTTAGTAGCTTTCTTCTCCATGTGATTTGTTATGGGAACAGAGACGTTGAGGCTTGTTGCAGACACACACAAGTCATCCTATTAACAAAAGTTGTTCCAAAATGAGAGAATTGTGGGAAACAAAAGATCTTAAAGTGGTGAAACACATACATTCATATTGCATGAAATATTTAAACTTGTCAGAATTTAGGTAAGGTATATTATAGAAAGGTTCTACAACATTTTATAGCAAATTCTTGAGAAATTCTGAAAGAAAAGGGCACTTTGCAATAGCCCAGATTAAATATGTACAGAGAACAAATTCATTACACAAAATATCAATAATTTGATTCAGTAAAAAAAGAAAACAAACTTGACTTCTTTACAAAGAAATAGTTCTCTGTAATACAGACAATTAGCCAGTAAATTAGAAACACTATATAGTGGGTAAATCTCATTCCTGGAATGGAACTATAAGCTCTTCTAGGAGAGAACTTGTAATGATATTTTTTAGTCTTATTATGCCCTCATCTTGCTCTCTGACCTCAGTGATCTGGTAATCTGGAAATTCATTTAAGAACTACATGACCTATCTTCAAATCTCTTCTGCTGTGCAAAGTAGCAAAGATTTATTCCCTGAGCTCTCAATATCTGCACTGGTTTAGAAAGTAGTCTGACTTCTGTTTCTCATCTTTCTCATCTTAAATACCCTATCTTTATACAGAACGTTAAGAATGAAAGCCACATGGTTAATGACATTATGAATATGACTAAAGATCCTATATTTTTCCCATTAAAGATTTTTCACCTGACCTCTACTGCTTAAGTGCTCCAGTCACTACAGATATGTATATAAAAAGAAGAAACTGTCACATCTTCTGCACTCTTGATGAAGGTGCTTGCTAATTTTGGAGTTATTGGAGGGGCTGTAGATCATATAAGTATGGCGAAAATAATTCCTAGGTATGCAACAACTCACTGCTTTCAAAAGATGCATTAAACTGGTGGTTAATCAAGGTTGAACAACCGATTTGTAGTGAAACTGGAAATTCTGATGTTTACAGGATTAAAGATCACTGCAGATATTTCTATGTTGAATAGCAAAAGTGACAGTTTAGGTAATTTGGGGTTCTAAGAGCATTGCTTAGATATTTGGAATCAAGCAATCCCAATGAACTGGGGATTAGGCCTAAGAACACAGCTGAAACAAGATTTAATCTAGTCGTAGCAATTATGCAATACAGTTTAAAATGCATAATAGGACATTACATAGATATTGTGTACACAGAGCACATGCTAATGAGCATATTTATTTCTGTATGTGTTAGCATAGAAAACAAATTGGATTACAACACTAATTACAACTTCTTTGCCACTTAAATCAGTATTTTTTATTTTTCATTTCTTTTGTTGTTCTTTTGTTTCTCTGTGTGTCACTGGATGCCTACCTGCAGTTGTCCTCCTAACTAGTGCCCCAGCTGTAAAGTTCATGTTTAACACTTCATTTTGTAGTTTTAATGTATTGGTTTGCTGGTTGTACTATATTTAAACAGCACAACAGATAAACAAATAAGCCATAAACTTCTTCAGTATGTATTAGTAAAGGTATTACACCTGTTTTTATATAGCCCAGCCTTTCAAAAGACATAGGTTGCTCCAAAATTAATGCCTCCTATTTATTTTTGTGGAAACTACAACAGATACAAAGAGCACAGTAACACTATTTGATCGAGCAAATGCTCAGCTACAGAACACTGTTTTTCAGCATAGTCACCATCATTAGTTTTACATTTTCTCAGTGATGAACAGGAGCCTACATGCTGCACTTGTTAAAATCTACACCATCGGAAGTGACTGACTTTTAATGTTGTCACTGCTGAAATGCACCACTCACCACCTCACATCCACTATTTGGTCTCCATAAATGTTCAGCAAGTTTAGATGAATGTCCATGAGTGCAATTCAGCCTCTGCTGTCATACTGCCAATGTCTCCCTCTTATGTCATGGGCCAACTTAATAAAATAGTAGACATTACTTTTGGAGTAGCCCTTATAGATGAGTTGTTGACCAAAAAGACTCAAGCACCAGTTCCACTAAAACCACTATTAAATAAAGAAGTTAAGGGAAAACATATATAAGCTAAAACACTGTGAATAATTCTTTTAGTTAGCTGTTTTCTATCAAAAACTGATAGTCTGTGCTGGTATAGAGAGAAGTAATTATTTAAATCTAAGCTGTGCATAGGATATCCTCCAGACATCAGTGACAGAGTGACCCATTAGTATCATGTTCATATAAGATCATGGAGTCTCTTTACAAGTTGGATGAACTGCACAGGTTGTGAACTGAAGTTTACTTACATGAGCTGCAGTAATGAACCTGAATTTTAACTCAAACAAAGGATAAATTCAGTTATGTATATGCCTGTGGAACAATACTTTGCATTTTGATCAGTGTTAGTGTAACAAGAGAGCACTGCTCAGATGTGTCTGAGAAATTAACATTGCCAATGCGTATCATTGCAAGCACAAAATGTAGGTCTTTCATTTTTATATAAAATGTAGCAACATGCAAAACATGAAATGTCTATGCCTACTCATCCAGCAGAGGATGGTTGCAGAATCCCTTGAGATGGGTTCTTGCACACATCTCCTTATTGAACTGGCATCTGCCAGGGAAAATACTGACCTTCAGTAAACATCCCACAGGAATCATAATGCACAGGGAGAAAACTAGATGTTTCATGCAGAAGAATTTTAGGATTTACTGTTCGTAAGTACTTCTAGGGATCAGTTATCTCACTAATTCTCTCATAGAATCCTTTTATTTTGGTAATTCTTGGCCAGGCAGCGTTTGCCATGTTTTGAAGTGTGCATTGACACTGATCTTTGATTGTCTATCATTGGTACCAAAAGCTCTGCTGGTCATGGTAGCATGTGTAATTTCCTTGGAGACCTGACACAAGGTGATATTAGTCCCAAGATTTTTCAACCTAAGAGAAAATGAGTATTCTGATTATGCTTTTAGTTGTCTCCATGATAATTAAGTTGTCCCTCATACAGTATTTCATTCCATAAAATACTGTGAATATACATCCAAAGAGGTTAATCTTTGCAAAAAATCTCAGTCTAAATAGACAAGGCAGGCAAATACTCTCCCAATATATTCAGAAACTTCAGATCATCTAGTTTGAAATCTTCTATAATAGTGGCCAATGAAACTCCGCCACTTCCATGGAGGGATGTAGTAGGAAGATTAATGGGAAGGTGTTTGCCAGTTTTCACAGGCTTTGGATCAGCTGCTGGCCTTTGAAGTGTCTACTGAGCATACAGGCATTAGGGAGGTAGCAGATTTTTCAAAGGCACACAGAGAAAGGAAGGGCTGTGATCAAGTTTTTCATGCCCACATCTCCTTTCAAACACCCTAGTGTGTACCATGCTAGTGTAAGCCCTGTAAAAACAGGTCTATTGGCAGACCATTATCCTTCCATATGTAGTAGATACTGCATACATCAAACCCTCTCTATTTTGTAATCTCAGGAGGTACAAAAAGAAATAATTTATTCTGGATATTTTTTTTCTCTGAAAAAATCTCCTCACAGAACACTTCACACAATTTCAGATTTGCACGATTTCTTTTTCTTTCTTCCTCAATTTTTTTTAAGCCAACATGTTCTTCATCTTGCTGGTGAATGTTTAGAGAAGTAAGATCTAACCACTCTGACATTTAAAACCAAATGTCTCAAGGTAAGCACAGGAACAGCTGTCAGTAAGAATTAACAGGCGCCAGCACTTGACATGAGATTGGTATTTGACAGTGTTCATGAATACTACATTTCACACTGAAGATGTTACCTTTCAAACTTTAGGTTTCACTTTTCTTTTCAAGCAATGTCTGGCCTCATTCACCCTTTTAACGTTATGAAGTGATACAATCTTTTATACATGACAAGTATGAAGGAAGAAGCCTATTATTCTCCTGTGTACGTGGTGTAACAAGAATTAATGTAAGGAGGGAAATATTCATCCATTTCATGAGGACGATTGAAACATTTGCTGCCAAGTTTCCTCACCTGTCATTTATTACCGACACTGAGAACATTTTTTATATATTTACAAAAGAGTTTTCAAAAACCCATTGAAATTTATGAATTGCTCACCAATTTGCAGCTGATAAAATTGAATATATTGAATGATAAAATTGCATGTTACAGGGTTTATGTTGTTCTGTGTATTTGGAAGTACATTTCTGAATGTTTGAATTACCTTACATGTAGATTTAGATTTGCTGGTAATGTTTTACATGCTTGATGATGTTTCACTGGTTCTATTATTAGAATGAGCATTTTTGTCAGTGCATGCTTATGTTTCCTGCAGAGCAATTCATCTCAGGAGGGGGAAACCCTTTGAAATTCATCAGGGTTTCACAGTTTCTTTTGCAAGAGTAAATATTCTAATATCTCCAATGCAGCCTACTGCTAGACTATAGGATAAAACTTGTCAGAATACATTATAATTGCATTATTCATTGTGATATTTAATTCTGAAGTATGCTAAACTATTTAAACAAATTTTCTCTGACTCAAAGGGAAACTGACTTCCCATGGTTGCTTGCTAGCCTATAGAATAGAGCTCATTCCAGAACAGTTGTTTGAATAAGCCTAAAGTAATGAGCACATTGTCTACAGTGCAATTTTGAATTTCTTTTAGGCAAATAAATATCTTAGAATGCCTAAATAAAAACTTTTATTAAACTTCAGTTTTATTAAGTTTTTGTAGTTTGATTTAGACTGTGCTGATTGTGTGATTTAACAATACTGTCACATCAGAGCTCTTTTTAGGTACAGTGTAGTGCTTCTTCTGGTCAAAGCCAGTCAGAGAGACATGCTGTATACTAATATAATAGGACAAACAAAGAGTAAAAGCAGGATGATACATTTTAGGGAAGTCAACTTCCAGCTCTTCAGGGAGAGCTAGTTAGTCCATAAGCCCCCTAGGAAACTGTCCTCAAGGACAAGGGAGAAGGGCAGAGATGGCAGATCTTTAAGTAAGCTTTCCTTAGGGCACAAGAGCCCTAAGGAAGAAGACAGGAAAGGAAGACAGAAGGCCGGCATGGCTGAACTGAGACTTACTGGTCAAACTGGAGAGCAAGAAGAAAATGCACAGGCATTGAAAGCAGGGATGGGTAATCTGGAAGGAGTATAGACTGCTGCTACGCTGTGTAGGGACTGTGTCAGGAAGGCCAAGGCCTAACTGGAGCTGGACTTGGCAAGAGGTGCAAAGAAGAATAAGAAAGACTTCTACAAGTACAAAAATAAAAAACAGACAGTCCAAGAATGTATACCCTCCTCGTAAGCAATATTGGCAGGCTGGTAACAATATACAAGGAGAAAACTGAGATACTCCACAACTTTTTTGTCTCAGTTTTCACTGGAAGCTACTCTTCACACACCACTCAAGTAGATGGGTCAGAAGGTAGAGACTTGGGAAGTCACGTCTCTTCTGCTGCAAGTGAAGTTCAGGTTTGCAACCACCCGAGGAACCTGAACATCCATCAGTCTATGGACCTGACGAGATGCATCCCAGAGTCTGGAGGGAATTGGCTGCTGTAATCACCAAGCCACTCTCAATGATATTTGAGAAGTCATAGTGGTTAGGTGTCCGTGGTGAATGCAAAAAAGGCAATATCTCATCCATTTTTAAGAAGTGTAGAAAGGATGACCCAGGAAACAGCAAACTTGTCAGCCTCACCGCTGTTTTGGGGAAGATTGTGGAACAGGTGATCCTGGAAACTGTGCTAAGGCACAGAAGAGAGGGAGGTGATGCAAAACACCCAGCATATCTTCACCAAAGGCAAATCTGTCCTAATCAACATAGTGGCCTTCTGTGATGATAGAACTGAATCAATGGACAGAGGAAGAGCCATTGATGTCACCTATCTGGACTTCCGTAAGGCTTTTGACATGGTCCCCTAAAACATCATTCTCTCTAAATTGAAAAGCTATGAATTTGGTGGGCAGACTTTTGGATGCATGAGGAACTGGCTGCAAGATTTTACCCAGGGGTAGCAGTCAATAGATCCATGTCTGGATGTACAGACAAAATAGTGGTGTCTCTCAGGGATCAGTACTGGGGCCGATGTTCTTTTATGCCTTCATCAATGACATCAACAGTGTGATCAAGTGCACCCTCAGCAAATTTGAGGATGGCACCAAGCTGTGTGGTGCAGTCAGCACACCTGAGGAACGGGATGTGATTCAGAAAGACCTAGACAGGCTTGAGTAGTGGTTCCAGGAGAACCTCATGAGGTTCAACAAATTTAAGCGCTAGGTAACCCCCATTATCAGTACATCAGTGTACTTTCCTGTGAAAGACATGGACCTTTTGAATTATGTCCAGAGAAGTGCCACAAAAATAATCCAAACGATGGAACAATTTCCCTGTGAGGACAACCTGAGAGAGCCAGGGCTGACCAGCCATCTGGGTTCCATCTAGTCGAATTCTTTTTGCTGAAAATAGCAGAGTCTTCACCTTTGTTGGACACCAAACCCTGCCTCGGCATTATTTGAGAGAATGACAATTATCACAAAAAATTTCTAAGTGGTAAGTATGCTATTAATTGAACACTAGAGATGATTAAGTGTTTTTGCTCGTATTAAAGGGAATTTTCCACATCCAAAATATTTTCTATGTTTTTATCACAAACAGTATTAAAATGTGTTTTTATGAGTATGTACCTTCCTGTAGAAATGTGCTTTTTAGATATTATCAATATGTGAGTGACAGAAAGATAAAATGTAAAGCCATGACTATATAAATTTTTCTTTATTTTTTTTCTCATTTCCTAAGCATTACACTTGTAATGACCTTTTAATAGGCAAAACCTATATAATTAAAATTAAATCAGAATTATATGAAATTTGTTGCATATATTTAGTGATTTCGTACTCTTTTCATAATGTATCTCAGAACCTGTAGAGCTACACCATCTCTGTTGTCTTCATACAGACCACAAAAAAGCAGACAGAGAAACCCAAGTATGCGTATCCCTAAATATTTTCAAATATATCTATCCTTGTTAGTGTATTGGTCTTTACACCTGTTCCATCTCTTTTTTATTCTAGAATTTTCTATGAGATGAGAATGTCTATTGAAATCAGTTCTTTCTCATCTCTATAGTTTCTCACCTTTCAGCTTTTTCTTCTCACTAACAGCTGTGAGTTGCTACTGATGCAATTTTCTGTGTGTGTTCTAAACAGTATTTTTGTGAATTTCAGTGGGAAGAATGGAAAAGGAGGATCTCGTGGGGTGCAAGGAAGTGCTACTGTAGTGATATTACCATAGTGAAGATATCATGTTGGCATTATTTTAAAGAAATGTTAATTTTAGTATGTCATTTAACAGAAACTCACTTAGTGATCCAGCAGCAGAAAAGCATGAATCTGTCTCTGTAAAACTCAGTATCTACCAACTGGCACTGTTCAGCTTCACCGCTGAATGTGTACACCTGTCTGCAGTGTGACTAATGCACATCCTCTAAATTCAGTTAGAGCTGAAATGCTTAGCTGAAATGAGATCTGGATTATTCTGGTGAATAAGCCTGTAATGACAGGTCAGTCAACAGCAAATCTGTTTTATACAGCTTAAAAATATATTTTGTATTTAATTCATTCAGCATTTATAGACACATTTAATAAGGTGCTACACTTAGCTAAGAAATAAGGATAAACTATAACTCCTTTGAACCTTATATTATCTTCCAAAATTACAGCATAAATATCTAAGTTTATGTTTTTTTGGAGACGCTCAGTGTTTGCTAATTTCTGTGGCTGTAATATCGTAATATCAGAAATTAAGATGCTCTGGTTTCCTTTTCAAACCAGCTCTCATCAGTAGTTTTCTGCCTCCTCCTAACAATTTACTGCGTTTTCAGC
Organism: Numida meleagris; assembly: GCF_002078875.1. NCBI lineage: Eukaryota > Metazoa > Chordata > Aves > Galliformes > Numididae > Numida > Numida meleagris. The sequence continues at coordinate 11,422,772 of NC_034410.1, forward strand.
TGTGCCATGACAAAAGTTTGGGGAGGAGAGGATGCTTTAGAAAGGATCTCTAAAACCTCTGAGATAAAGTTCCAGGATCAATAAGAGGAGAAGATGAGGACTGTATTAAGTTGGCTTGACACAAAAGGTGTCCTCTCTCAAAACTATGCCTTTGCTCAAATAAGTAAGAAGATAAGTGTATGTTACACAGGTAATGCTTTAAGGCTTTGAGGAGAAATAGTACTTTTAAGAACTTAGAGAATTAAGAGAAGACAGAGGTTTTGAATATCAAATTCTTTGTAAAATTTGAAATATGGGGGAAAGAGTCTGAGAATCAAGAGAAAGAAAAGATTTGTGAAATCTCATCTTCTTCCTATTTTCTTTTTCTCACAGTTTGGCTTTTTCAGAGTAATATGCTCCCATAAATTTGAAAGATGTACAGAACTATTACTTTAAAAAACAATAATATAAGTAAACTATGCCATTTTTTCCATTGTGAGTCTTTTCCAAGGTGAAACTTATATGCTTATACATTTTCAATATGAAAAAGAAATGAACTGTAAACATGTGCTTTACTGAGTGCAGCATAAGCATGATTTCTACAGTAATTTCTGATATGAATATACATCAGTGCATATTTGAGATCACTGTAGCTTCAAATATTTATGTAACCCTCTGGGAAAGGTCACAGTTTTCCAAAATACAAATCCAGTACTCACTCTCATGCTCACAGCAGCAACAAATACCCCTCAATAGCTGTTTTGAGTCCTATCCTCACCAAGCCAGCCCCTATCTGTTTAGTGATTTACAAGAAACTAAATAGTACTGTGATTATTATGGCAAGATTTATATTCTTCCACTCTGCCACAGGCTGGAAATGAGGAAGTCTGCTTCCAGCACTTTATCTGCAGCTTGCTATGCACTAAGCACCTCTGCAGCACTTTGGCCCCATCCTGAGCACTGCTGGTTGCTATGGAAGCAGCACAACACAGAACTGCAAAGGACTGTGAGATGCTGGGGAGATTAATCATCATTTGAATACAGATATAACAGTGCTCTCATGTATATTCCATGTACAATTTTATTGGTACTGAACAGTCAAATATCCTTTGCTCTGAATAAATTGCAAAGATTACAACTTTTTCTTCCTATAAGGAAGAAGAGATTTTGCACATCTGGATCTGTTTCCCCCTGAGCTTCACTGTTCTTTACACTTCTATCATTTTGTACGTAGCAGAACAGTACTTCTGTACATGTTTTGTCATGCTTGCCAGCAGGAGATAACAGAAGGGAAAATATGAGTGTGGAAGATGCTCCCCTGCTGAACCTCCCCAACACAGCCAAGAATCAGCCCCTGTTCTGGGGGCTAGCAGCGCAGTAGAGAGACCTGCCCTCGCTCTGCCCTGGGAGGCTGCTCCAGTGCAAATGCTGCAGTGTTTCATAGCAAGGGAGTCCAAGCCAACCTTGATGCTTTATGAGAATGACAAGGCACTTTGAGGTCTGTTGCAAAGGTTATATTTTGAAGGAGACCAAATTTGCTGCATCCTAATTCTCTATCAAGTGTCTTAAAAATAAGGCCATCAATAGCTTGAATCTCTTAAACAATATCTTTTAATAAGCTGCACAAATAAAAAGTGATAAATTATTTTTTTAACATTGTAGGTACAATTCATTTCACAGCATAAAATGACCAGATAGAAGTGTCTGTATGTCACTCCAAGGAAGATATTGAGACACTGGAGGGGGTCCAGAGAAGGGCAACTAAGGGCAACTGGTGAAGGATCTGGAACACAAATCTTATGAGAAGTGGCTGATGGAACTGGGATTGTTTTATCTTGAAAAGAGGAGGCTCAGGTATACCTTATCTCTCTTTATAAGTACCTGAATGGAGGCTGTAGCAAGGTGGAGATTAGTCTCTTATCCCAGGTAATTAGTGATAGGATGTGAGGCAATGAGGTTGCACCAGGGGATGTTCAGGTTGGATATCAGGAAAAATTTCCTCTCTGAAAGACTGGTGAGGCATTGGAACAGGCTGCCCAGGGAAGTGATGGAGTCACTGGCCCTGGAGGTTTTCAAGAAACATATAGATGTGGCACTGACGGACATGGTTTAGTGGGCATGGTGGTGATGTGTTGACGACTGGACTAGATGATCTCGGAGATCTTTTCCAACCTTAATGTTTCTTTGATTCTAAAAAAGATATTTAGGTTAAGACTCTTTCTGGAGTACCTTGAAAGAGTGCCTTCTCAATTGGAAATAAAATATGACATATTTAGAGTGTGATCTCAGTTTATTTATATATCTTTTGTGGACTGGATAGTTGCTTTCTGAAGGATTCAGTCTCATATCCTTCATTATATAAATATGAAGCATGAAGACTGGTGTCAACAGGAGCCTTATTTTTAGTGTAAATGAGTCTAACTGCAAGCCTGGTTGCTTTGCCCTAATTATTATCAAGGCAGAAAGCATTATGTGATCAGCTCCATCAGTCTTGTGTTTAAACAGCTGTTTTGTTTAAGTTCTTCTGCAGTTTACTAGCTTATGCTATCTGAGGAAACCCAACACTGAGATCATTATGGTTAAGAAATAACATTATTCCGTAGCTGTAAATCTATGTGATATTAGTTGGAAGCACTGAGAAAAAAGTGATGTTTTGGCTTGTGGGTGAGTAGTCATTTGCATTAAATCAATAATTCATTTCTACCAGTTCTCTTTAGGTCTACTGAATGATTCCCCATCATTTGTATCAATATAGTTGCTTCTGTGGAATGAGAGGTGATTTATAGCTGACAAATTCCTCTTGGAGCACCCAACACATAACAAGTTTTCATAGGATATCATTCACATAATAACCTGGCATAAAGCCAGAACAGTTGGAATCTCTAGTTCTTGTTGAAAACTGGATTGGATTTCTTTTTATTTTTTCTTTCTGGCTTTCAGAAGGAACTTCTAGTAGAAATGAAATCTGGAATTGCTTCAGCTCTCAGCATCTATATGCTTCCCAAAATAAAAAGAGCATCTGTTTGTGGCATATCCTCTTACAATTTTTTGTTACTGCGACACTTGCATGTAGAAGAACTCTCTGTTACTCATACACTGAACTTATTTTTCAGTGTTGTGACACAGCATGTGACCAATGAAAAAAAAAGTTAAAAAAGAATGGATAATATTGGTTGGATGGAACCTGTGAATGTCTGGCAAATATATTTTCTGTATTTTGTCTTGTAGAATATTAAGATTTCTTGTAACCTCACACCCTTGGGCAGATGCTGTCTCTTTTCCCTTCCAGAGCTCCAGGTTGTAACCATCAGGAGACAAAAAGGAGGCAGAGGAAACTCTGCAAGACCACAAGGCTTACTTAACATGCTTTTAAACAAAAACACAGGAGAAGGCCCTTTTCTGCATGAGTTAAAATACTGGAAATAATGATTATGAAAATAGTTGAGTTTTAATGAAAATTGCCAAACAATAGCCACTTAGTAGAAGGGACAGAAATATTTACTTTTTGCCTTCTCTATTACATGCTTGTGTCTTCCTGAGACGTACATATATTAAATCACTGCATCACATCTATTATAATTAATCATATTCACACTGTTGTTTCTGTTGTATAAATTGATTGCAGTGAATAGTATAAGTGAATGAATTTGCATGTATGCATATTTGCTTATAACATAGTAATAAATATGTAACTATATGGAAAGATTTATTTTTATGTTTTCTCATAAGCCTCTGTGTGTATGTCATGAGTTGAGGATGAAATTCTATCAGGACTTTATTAGAAAGATGAAGCTGTAAGAAGTAGAAAATAAATGTCTTCTTAAACATCTACTGAAGAATTTCATTTCAGAAGATGTGAAGAAAGGCACAAAGAAAACAAAACTGTTTCTTCAGATAAATACCAACAAAAGAAAGCAGAATTTCTTCTATGAAAAAGGTAACTAGGTAAGGAGTTTGCTTAGGGGAAGTTTATTGTTCAGTTCTTTCTCCTGACAGATGCATTTGCTTATATAACTCTTAGAGAATTATTATTATATTAAAATATTAATATTATTATTAACTCTTAGCAAATTATTAAGAGAACTCTTAGCAAATTATTAAGAGAAGGGATAATCAAGTACTTCATAAAGTAGTGCTCTTATTTTCATGTGACAGGTTCCTTCTGCGTGAGCAACTAAATGTTCAGTCGACACACATCCTTCCAGGCTTCTGTTTCTAAAGCAAAAGTATTTACATAAGCCAACAAACTGTGGAAACATTATTTGAAGTCCAAAAACTCCATGAGAAAGAAGAGAACGACCCTCATCAAAAACCAAATGGTGATCTGGTAATTCAAATACTCACTTGAAAAGAAAGATCATAAAGTTCAAGTCTCCCGGCTACAGCAGTAAAGTGATGCTTACAGTCATGTTCCCCTTCTCCAGAGAACACTGCAAGCATTCTATTGAGTTATTTAATCTCTGGTTTAATTAAAATTTAGATATTTTTTACAGGGTTTAACAGCTCCCACAGGAAGGATGAGTTCTGTTGCTGTGAAGGAGACATTAGTCTGCATTATTTTAGACAGAGATGTAGTTGAATCTGAGCCTTCAAATGCAAAATAATTTGCCTAATTGAGAGAAGTATATCAGAATAATGAAAATTTGTCAGGATATTTGTTCCAAGTGGTGCTGATTCTAACTGATTTACCAATGAATTCAACGGAATTTAAAAATAAGAACAAATAAAATTATTTATTAAATATACTTTTATTGAAAACTTCCACTCATTTTAATAAAAACTGAATTTATTATGCCATTTAAAATTATTGCACAAGTGGTTAACATCATTACAACATATTCACTGTGGCTTCTGTTGATTATTCAAGGAGAAATGCGATTATGAACCAATGAAATGAGTCCTGTGGTTGTGATTTATAAATCAGTAATTCTGATTCTTTTCTATTATTTTCCACAATGCTTTAGATCTTTTCTTTTGACAACACAATCTAAAACTAATGTTTATTTTTGTTTTAGAGATCTCGTCTATCTCTGATTTATCTCAAACTTTTTGTAACTGAAATTCACTTAGCTGGAAGAAGTCTTATGTTCTTAACAAATTCAGTGAAACACTATATGAACAGATCAAAAGATGATATTTTTCTTCTGTACAGAGATAACCCATGTTTCAGTATACTGTTGGCTCATTCAGCATTAGCTTATCACTTGAAATTTGATGCCAGATTTCATAGTAAGAATGCATATGTACATTCATCACTGTTCGTGATATTTTATTTCTTTAAAGACAGCTGAGAAATACGAATATATTTTTGCAGTGATATTAGGATACCATCGCACTAAGGGACTATTAGTTTGAAGTGGGACCTTTTTAAGAGTCAGAAAAGAGCAGGAAAGGTAAATGAAAAAGCATATCAATAGCAGTTTTCATCAAGTAAATCAGTACAAGTTATCTGAAATAATATTTTATTCTGAATATTTTTACAGATGTTATGGGTTTAAATTTTTACCATAATTTTTGTTTCTTAATTTCATTTTTAAAAGCTATTTAAATATTAAAACTACATTCTATTTCTTCTGTTTCTATATGTGTTTTTTGTTGGGTTTTGAGTGCCACAGTTGTATGATTTTTGTGGTTTTGACTTTTTCTCTCATAGTAATTTTCTAATTATTTTCATCATACTAGATGTGTAGGACCTATTAATTGGTACATTGTCATATATTTTCAGTTGTCATACCTTCTGTATTAATGGCAAATCCCCAAAACGTTACAGTGCTAATGCAGAAAATTTTAATTTTTCCTTTAAATCAACATTTAATCTTGAATTTTATTAGAAAAATAATTCTCAACCCCTAAGGAATATTTTTATAAGTGCAGTTTTTTTCCTGTTAATTTCTGTTAAATTTTAACTAACTTTTTAATGTACTTTTTCACTTGAAGAGAAATCTCAGTGAAGTGTATCTGATAGCATTGTTTTGTTGTACAGAGATGTTTTTTTAAAAATATTATTTCATTGTTCTCTGACACAATATTCAAATATCTAAGTGTAAAAGACAAGTTAAATCTTGATTAAAACTTTAGCTTACAGTGTGTTCAAAAGCACATGTAACTTCCATAACATGAATAATCTAAAATAAACTACAGTCTATGTCATTGTTTATTTCAATTTCATGAATAGTCCCTATGCTTTAGATTTAATATTTCTCCTTAATTTTGGTAAAATAACTGTTTTATGAATTACTACACTAACATTAACTGATGCGTTCTAAATTTCAGAAATTAAATCAAGCTGCAGAAATGTACATTCAAATACCAAGAATTACTACGCAACTTTGCATTCTTTGGTACTGAAAAGCCTCATCTGAAGTCCATAGGATCACTCATGGTGAAGTCAATGAAATTTTGTCCTGGATTTCAACTGGCGTACAAAAGAATGCAGAGGAAAAGGATTATAGTGAAATATGTTTCAACTCATTGCCTTTTCAGTGCAGTGAACACCGAATATGTAAATTGAGATTAGGAGTTGTCCTTAGTATTTCTATCAAACATATTTTTAAACCTGTATGCATTATTATGTAAGATATATTCCAGCATTACTTAACAATAAAGTTGACTGCATGTGTTAATTCAGCTTCAAGTCTACATGAAAGACAGTATCTTTTTCCAGAACACAGTATGCCTTTATTTTTCTTGAAAAGAACTTTTTTGAGTCCTTTTAATATTTAATAATCATTTTAAGAATAATATAAAATGAATATTCAGAGGCAGTTGAGTATCACTGAAATCAAGAAACCTTAATAAGAACATTCAATAAAATAGTCGTTGTATGTTTAGTTATAATAGTAGCAATAATAATAATAATGAAATACGATCCAATAACAGAATATATGAAAAGGAGGGATAGCACTTAAAATAAAGGATTTATTGATTTATTGTACCTCTTCTTTCACTTTTATACCTCAAGTATTCTATTTAAACAATATAACAGCAAGATCATTCAGGTTCTTAAGATGATATTGTAAAAATTTAGCTGTAAGCATGGGATGATAAACAATATAGTAATTGCATTTTCACAAAATGGAAAATTGTGACACCTATTAGTAGATTTATTGTGAGATCCAGTGATGAAATTATTACCTCATTAAAATAAGTAGACCATGTGCCAGTGACTGGAGGAGACCGTCAGTTTCAGCCCACATCCTCAGCACATCTTCTCTGAATTCATTGATTTCAAGCCAAATCACATACATTAAAGTTCTCAGGCACTATTTTTTTTTAAATATTTTTCAAATGCAAGATGTAATACCCCCAAAATATCACATAGGTTAGTTCCTCATATTTCTCACAACATAGTGACATACTTTCTAAGGCATGCATCTTCCAAATAAATGTGTACAAATGATATGCCTATTTACTCCTTGGTAAATTAACTACCCTACACATTGTTTCATTAGTTCTAACTGTTTAAGAAATGTTGGACATGAACAGTGCTTGGAATTCCACCTAGGAAAACACACTGTATACAGAAAATAGTGCTTACACCACACCAGGTCAATAGTCCTTGTCCCTGTTAGATGGAATTGTGTAGTGGTTCTGTATATTTGGGTAAAAATTATTGTAAGAATTGTCTTTCGTGTGAAAACGAATGCTGAAATTCTGAGTGGATGCAATATTGCAGGTGTTTATTACAGAGGAGCATGGATACAATTGTAGCTGGTTTGGCTGAATTCCAGTGTGAATAACTTCATTCTGCCTTCACAAAAAAATTAGCCAATAACTTCATGACTGGTGTCCTGTTTCCAGCATTAGAAATTTTCTGGGCAATGGCTGTGATTCAGTGCACTGTTTTGTGAAGCATTTTAGATCTCACTGCTGACGGAAGATACTGCAGACTTGTACATTCCAAAGCTCAGATACGGAGCTATCAAGTTCTCTCATTTAAATTTTTTTCTCCTTTTGTTTTTGTTTAAGCCTCTTCTTACCTCTCCCAGTTTTTGACTTCTCGATGAACCCTTGCTGGCATCCATTTCATTTTACTTCCAGCTGGCAGATCAAACAAACTCCTTCTCTGAGAGCTGGTGCTAATGCACAAGCAGAACAGAAGATGTGTAATGTTATGTAGTAACCCTGCCAGCTTCTCTTTGCATTTCTCTCTGCTTTCCCAGATTATTATTAAAGCTGCATTCCTAAGAAAGGATGGACAGGTAATCCATCCTTGAACCTCTCATGTGGCAAGAGTTTATGATGTTTTGTGCCAAATAATCTGTTATGTTCTCAACAAGAATGCAGTTTCCCAGGATGTTGATCTATCTGAGCCTATTTTCTCCTTCTCCCAATAACTATCCTAGTGGACAAAAGCTTACTTTATAAGTCATTTGTTTTGTACAAAGAAAAAGTTGGCAAGTAGTCACATTAATCAAAATTCCTAATTACCTAAACCAGTCTGCTTAAAAGAAAATTCTGCCTGCTAAATAATGTCTGCTTTCTGCAGGGCCTTCCTGGTTGAGCTAACTTCCAAAAGTGTCTGGCTGCTCCATGGAACAGTGGTTATCACTGTTACTGTCCTTTATGTATGTTAGGTAGGAAAGAGTATAGTCAGGACCGGTCTACTTGTTCTTGTAAGAAATGTGCTTCATCAAAAGGCACTGTAGATCTTTTTTCTACAGGACACGTGCTTTATTCAGGAGACAGGACAAGCACACACAGAAAAAAATAAAAGTTGCCTGGGCAATGCTTAGTGTAGTATATCAAGAATTTAAATTAAATTATCTGTACATAAAATGTGCTGAATCTTGTTGATATGCAATCATGTCTTCCAAGCAACACTATTTAATGTGGCTTTTTTTATAAGCCTATTAGCTACTGACTTACATGAAAGTGTGCTCAAAGACAATAAATTTCAGAGCCCATCCAATCATCATATCCATGCCACAAAGCACACTTTTTAATGTACATTTAGCAAAATAATGATTTCAACAACAGACTATTTCATTTTCACCAGGGAGACTGATGTGCCCATATTTCTTACAAATAAGAAAAGGTTCTTGCTGCAGGAGGTAAAAGTACATCTCTTCAAGAGGAGTGATTTTTTCTGGATGCAATTCCTCTCTGGAACGCTCAATGACCAGCAGTTTGACCTACTGTACATTGTTTCCTTTGCAGCATTTTACTAGCATCGTATGTTCTAATTTCAGAGCAAATGTCTTTCAATGTACTTTTTATTGGAAACAGTGCATCACTAATGAATCAGTGTTCAAGACAAAAGACGATGAAACACAGTTTGGCTTTTCTTTGCAAAGATAATGTTACTGCTCGTTAGTGATTTACTAATATCTTAAAATATCTGGTTAATGGAAAATGTTTTTTAAATAATAAATATTAAAGTATTGACCACCACATAATTAGCAACAGGTCTTTACATGGTCCTTTTCAGATCTGATTGATAGTATTTATTTTTAAAGCTGTTTTATTGAGACAGTTTAGAAGAAAATATTTCAAATTCTAAAGGAGAGCCATTGGCTTCAGTGCTATGTCACTCACCAGTTACAAATTCAAGGAAACTGTAATACATAGTCTAGACAGAGTTATTATTTGACCACTGCTAACAGGACAGGTATGCCCTTGGCCCTTCCTGTTGATTATGAGCTGGTTTCAGTCTCTTTTTTTTTCCCTAGTGTCCGTTATTCACCAGGTGCTCATTAATCATGTCTCCTGTCCTGGACAGATCACAGTGCAGATCTAGGCAGCTGCTGCAAGATAACTACTATCTGAGTGGACATGAACCCAGCAGGCTGAAAGAGTCAAACATCTTAACTTAGATAGTCCATGGAGCCCAGAAATTTCTTTGAAAAAATCAAAAGAATGGAGGAAATTGTGAAGACAGAAGTACTGGGTGTGAGGAGCGTGACCAATAACAACTTCTCTAATAATATTTGAATACCCAAATGGACGAACATTAAGGACTTGTACAAAGAAAAAGCTGGCTAGTAGTCACACTAATGAAATTTCCTAATTACCTCAGCTGCTCTGCTTAGAATAAAGTTCTGTATTCTAAATAACATATGCTTTGCATCATGTGTCTGGAAGGCCAGCCGCATCCTGGGCTGCATCACTAGAAAGATGGCCAGCAGGGAGATGGAGGTGACTGTAGCCCTCTTCTCTGCATCACGAGGCCCGGCCTGGGTACTGCATCCAGGTCTGGTGCTCCCAGCACAAGAAAGACATGGAGATGTTAGAGCAGGTCCAGAGGAGGCCACAAAGATCAAATAGACCACAAAGGTCACAGAAGGCTGGAGCATGTCTCTATGAAGAAGCTTAAGGGAACGAGTCTTGTTTAGCTTGGAGAAGATAAGGCTCCAGGGAGACCTCATTGCAACCTTCCAGTACCTGAGGAAAGCTTATAAACTGGAGGGGGTCAACTCTTTACATGATCTGATAGTGATAAGACAAGGGACATGGCTTTAAACTAAAAGAGGGGAGGTTTAGGTTAGATGTTAGAAGAGGGTGGTGAGGCACCGGCGCAGGCTGCCCGGAAAAGCTGTGGATACCCCATCCCTGCAGGTGTTCAAGGACAGGCTGGATGGGGCCCTGGGCAGCCTTAGCTGGTGGGTGGAAGTCTTACCCACAGCAGGGGGTTGGAACTAGGTGATCTTTAAGGTCCCTTCCAGCCCAAGCCATTCTAGGATTCTATGATTCTGTGATTCTGCGATTTTCACTATGAAGTCTAATCAGCCCAGGCAAATATTGTGCTAATGCAGATACTCTTCTGCATGTATTCAAGCTAGAATTGAGTGGTTTCAGCTCCTGCTGTCTTGGTATACCCATAAGAGATTCCTCAGAAGAAGAAAGTGTCTCAGTGCTAAGAATCAATATAGTACATCGATCACAAGCAAAATAAAACTACAACAAAGAAATGTGGAACAAATATCTAAAATAAGGGTGCTGCAGAGAACCATTTCTACCCCACTGAGACCTGTGAGTGTGTTCAAAAGTAAAAAGAGAAACAGGCAAAAATTCAGGGAAAATCACAGATTGACAGGAGATAAACAATTAATACATTTTTTGCAAAACATGCTGGGAGAGAGGACATATTTTTTCCGAGGAGCTTTGGAGTCCTGTGAGATAGAAGACTATAGAAGACTATCAGTTGAGTAGTCACTTATGAGTACACAAAATACTGTTTTGCTCCTTATTTCTTTCCTCCAGCAAGAAAAAAAGGCCAGCGAACAGAGTAGCACAAGGTATGCCGAAAGTAGAAAATGAAAGTGAGATGACTTCCAGTGAGGCACATAAGTAACATCAAGATTTGCTACTAAACCCTGCTTGAATTTTCATGTTATATTTTTGTGATGGAAGTAGTGTAAGTGACAGGACAGTCACGTCCTTTATATTCTATCAGATTATATTCTATCAGATATATTTATATTCAGATATATCAGATATATCAGATATATTTATATTATATTTATATTAATATATTTATATTCTATCAGATTAAACAGTGAAATACTAGTTTAATAAATGTTCTTTTTGTGATGTGTTTATCAGGGGTACACATTGTCTTCTGGTATATTAGGTTTTGAAGCTAAAGAGACTTTTGATGAGACAAATCTGTGAACTGAATGGTTGACCTTGGACCACTTCCAAGTATCTTCACAGGACAATGCAAAATGACACTACATGTACTCTCTTTGCAAAGAAAAGCTAGTCTAGCACATTTACAAGTAGATGGATTTAAATCCATTCCAAGACACTGTAGGCTTTGTTTCTTATTTGTCCAGGTGACCCTCTATCTTCGTCTATTCTACTCATACTAACCAGCTTATATAGACTAATCCTTTTTCTTTTTAATGCCCATTTATTTGGTAATAGTCTTTCCAAATCATTTGAAGTCATGCTACTGGTGAGTCAGTGAGTCAGTCTATCCTGACAACTCTCTTTAATAACAACAGATGGGATTTCTCAATATAAGCTAGGTGACCCAGAAAGTAAAGTACAGAAGATTGGCTATTTTCTCAGGCAGAGTGGAAGATTTCTTTTGATTCTTTCTCTGTTTGTTCCCACTTTTCTATTCCTGTACTCCTACTCCTACTACTATCTGTAGTAGAATAGTCATTGACTTCTACAACACAGAATTAATTGCTACACGCTGATCATCTTACTTCTGATGTGGAAGTCAATAGGGATTTTGTGACTGTCTTGTCAACACAGTGAAAATCAGGCAAAGATGAGGAGTGAATGCCCAATCTTGATCACAGAAGATAATACCAGGAATAGTTTAGACAAACTCTCCAGCTGGGAAATAATCATATATTAAATTAAAACTTTTCTTTCAGGAATCCAATAGTGGCTTTTTGGTGGGGTTGTTTTGGTTTTTTTTTTGCGAGTTTTACTTTAAAGGCTTTCACATTTTGAAAGAAATTTCGGGTCACAGCAAAAGTTGAAAAATCTGGAATTACCTGATGGTCAAAATACTTTAGGTTCTCTTAGGAAAGCTGGAACCATATCTGTCTTCTACATTTTAAGAACCTGCCAACTTACTACCCTGTTGACTATTTCAATTTCATGTTGATAAAAAATATTTTCATTACCAAAAAAAAAAAGAAGCTTTTATCAGTTTTCTGATCTGAATAAGTATAACCATTAATTCAATGATCTTAAAATAAAATCTATTTTAAAATATCATGGAGGCATTAGATGATAGTGGATCAAGATCTCTCCACATTTTAAAATGTGTTCCTCATCCTTTCTTTATGTTTTATTCTATTACTTTTTCATCAATTGAATGCATAGAATGCTTGTAAAATAAAGGAAAAAATAGAAAATATGTTTCTAAAATGTAATCATTCTTTAAAAAGCAATGCTTTCAAAAACTGGAAATTAAACTCTAATCTCTAAATGGACTGAAAAAATTCAAAGTTTCATCAGTTTCACCTCCATTTTTATTCTTACATACATTAATATAAATGTGTAGTTGTTAATAATAAACTAGTGAGTAGTTCAAGCCACATTAATTTTCATTTGGAGAAGATAGAGTTAAATTTCTTGTATCAACCACAAACACAATTTTGAGAGATGCTGAGAGCAGATAAAAGACATTAGTGACTTAGACGAGAAAGATACAGATGAAATACTAGCTTACGTCTACTTTTATGTGGGAAAGAAAGAAAGTTGTAACCAAATCAGGCATCCAGGGAAGGCAGATGAGAAATTAGGAAGCATGCAAAATACAGCAGTAAATGACTGTTAAAAGGTTATAGATTTTTAAAAATTGACAAGTCTCCTTGGCCAGATTTCACATACCCAAGAATGCTGGAAGGAAAATGGGGGTGAAACTGGCACAGCATTAGCAGCATTTTCACAAGTTCACTCAATTTTCATTCACTTCAAGAGGCAGAGACAGATCTGAAGATTGGGAAAATGGGTCACACCACTTCTTTACTTCAAAAAGATGAAGAAGAGGAAGGGATACAGATGTGATAAAGTTGGTTCAGTCTTTTTGATAGTGTTGTAGGAAAAGAGTGAAAATGCTATGAAAGACTGAAAGAAAAAAAAAACAGAAGAGATTTGAAGTACAGCAAAGGTTAAAATGCCACTCTGTTTGTTCAGCACTATTCAATTAAGGCCATCTCTCATCTCTCCAGAGGAAAGCATTTCTCTGTGCTGAAGTGTATTCACATTCTTCAGCATGATACTATTATGTTAGATGAAGAACATCAAAGAAAAATTAGTACACACCCTACTAATTTTGCCACATCAAAATTACACTTACCTTAGAAGGTCCTTTGAGAGTGTTCCACCTTGGAGTCCTGGAGAGACACACATAAAACATGAGATAAGTTTCTGAAGTACCAATTCCTTCATTAAATTTTAAAAAGTTAAACTTAAATAAAAAAAAAAATACAAAGAAAAAGAATACAAAATGACAATTCTGAAATGCTATAGTAGGATGTGATAAGTTTTTTGTCCACATACATGACATTATAGTTTAGGTCTTCTTTATGCCCAAGGCAATTTATCTGCAGCAGTGAGAAGCTGTTTCAGATATCCTGTATACAAGCATACCATTTTGTTTCTGTTGAAAGTGGATACTCTACCTCCATTATATGAAGCTCATGATTCCCTGAAGAGCTGAGATTACGATTTGCCTTATTCTTGACTAGCTGCCAGTTTTGCCAATCTTTCTAGATGGTTTAAATTCTGAACTGTTAAACTGACTACTTTGAAAGTTGAGTAATATTTTCATAGAGTCAGTGCTACTGGTCAGTGCAAACTACATATAATATTACCTGAAATCTCAAAATGTTTTTAGCAAAGCTCATATACCTCCTGTATTTTTCCTTAAAGAGTTGCTGCAGAAATACTCTCTTCCTCTTACACATGGACATTATGGTTCAACCCCCCCTGTGCTTGTTCATTCTGATGCTGTTGATGAGAGCTACCTTCTACCACTGGAAACTGGGGCAGGTGTGACTTCATGCTGCTTGATGGCTGCATGGTAAAGCCAAAAATTGTGTGATGGAGGAATGCTAATAATCACTGTACTTTTGTAATGGTGCTTATTTTCCAAAATGCTCAGCAATGAGATTTCTACAGAATAACTGTCCCACAAAATGCAGACATATCTTTTAAAGCTCATAATTATAAGTTGTCAAAATATAAGCCCAGAGAACAGTAAACAAAATATTAGGTGAACAAGGGTTGTATTGACATATTAGAATCCAATTAACTGATCTGCCTCTATAGCACTTTATTTGCTTGCTCTTTTCTCAATATGTTTTTTGTGGCATTGGATCTTTCTTCAAGTGGCAAAATGCTGCTAGTATGACCATTTAGAATGTGGTAAATAATATTCATGTGTACAAACATGCCAAAAATTGAAGTATTCTGTTCTTTTCCCTAAACATGTTTCTTTATGTAGTGTATTAAAAGAATGTCAGACCACTTCAGGATATCTTTGGTAAAATATTAGACTGCAACTGAGCAGGAAAAAAATAGCTATAGAATAAGAATCATCCAAATCTTTCTTTAAAGAATAATTATCTATTTTTAAGGTAGTAGTCTTATATCCTATTTCTTAGATGAGAAAATTCACCAGAACACACATACTGTTTTTTCACAACTTGCCAGAAAGTCAAGACCACATTTTTGGAGGCTCAGCATTCCACTTTTGTGGAATGTACTTTTACTACAGCTATTGTAACAGTTCGGACCTATTAAGGATACAGCACAGAAAAATGCTTCCATGACGAGTAAAAAATAGATTATTTCCACATTTTTTTGTATCAAATCCTACAGCTAGGATTTGCTGTAGGAGACTAGTGAAATAATTAACTATCCCTTGGCATCACGTATTAATATTAGTCCTGCTCACAACACCAAATTCCAGAGTTTTCAGATTTCACACAAGGTATAGATACTGATTTCAGAGATCAAATGTAAGGGGAAGCTCCATGGGCAACAAATGTCAGTGGTTTCTCCAGAAACTCAAGAGTGGCACAAAAGAAGTAGCGCCCTAATACTAACCCTCTCACAGTTGACGATTTAAGTTACTCAGTAGGATTTCTCAGGCTGTGACAGGAAAGTTTCATTTAAACTTTTTGTGAAGTACATTTAGTTCAAAAGATTTAACTTAACTACCCTTGTTACAGACTGCACTTAAGTTCTGACTTTCAGAAGAAAGAAAGAAACTGGCATATTCTTAATTTGATAGTGATATATTTTATTAAAACAAAATAATGTGAAATAGAAAAAAAAGTGCAGAAAATCATATTATTTAGTAAAAGTCTTCACAGCATCATGAAACTAGAAACTTAACCTGATGTCAATATCCTATCTCAGCTAACACTTCTGATTCTCTATTAAACTAGACTGAATGATGACAATGCCTTGCGTTTAAATAACCACTTTTAAGGAACAGATAATTATGTGGTTTAGGGTTGTGTTCTAACACTGATCTGACACCAGCTCTCATCTAATCTAACTTCAGACACCTAAAAATGTGATACTCTATATGAGATAGACATCTAGTTTTACAATATAGTCCACAGAGATGTATAAGTAGTTCCAAGATGATTCATACAACTTGGGTGGGAAGTTTTTCTCTTGGATGCGGTATAGTATGAGAATGAGTCACAAGCTTGAGGTCTTTAAATTACTCACTGGAATTTCCCCCATTATCTATAAAAGGATCACTCAACTGGTTTAAAACAGGAGAATCTAGTTTAGATGCATTAGTAAAATTACCCATAAATAATGAAAATGATTTAATAGGTAGCTCCTTTGAAACAGCTGACTACTTTTCATAACACAATGTTGTTTTTCATTTCTGATTGAATCAATTAGGTCCTTCAAACAATAAGAATCAGTTTTAATGTATTAAAAAATACTGGCAACTGAGAAAAAAACTGCAATAATTAAAATATTTAACTTTAAATCTAACTAATGATGTTCCCCAGAAACCTGTACTGGGTCCAGTCTTGTTCAATATCTCATCAATGACCTGAGTGAAAGGATAGAATGCACCATTAGTAAGTTTGCTGAAAATACTAAGCTGAGAGAGGAGGCTAAAACATCAGAAGGTTGTGCTGCTTTTCAGCGAGTCCTGTACAGGCTGGAGAGTTGGAGGGAGAGGAATCTTATGAAATTCAACAAGGGCAAGTGTAGAGTCCTGCACTTGGGAAGTTATAACTGAATGCATCAGTACAGATTGGGGGCTGACCTGCTGGAGAGGAGCTCTGTGGAGAAGGACCTGGATATTGTGATGGCCAAGAGGTTGGCCATGAACTGGCAGTGTGCTCTTGTGGCCAAGAAGTCCAAAGGTATCATGGGGTGCATTAAGAAGAGCATGGCCAGGAGGTGAAGGGCAGTGATCCTCCCCTTCTACTCTGCACTACTGGGGCCACATCTGGAGTACTGTGTTCTGGGCTCCCAAGTTCAAGAAAGACACAGCACTTCTAGAGAAAGTCCAACGGAAAGCCACAGAGATGATGAGGGGCCTGGAGCATCTGCTTTATGAGGAAAGTCTGAGAGACCTGAGTCTGTTCAGCCTGGAGAAGAAAAGACTGAGAGAGGAGCTTATAAATGCTTGTAGATATGTAAAGGGTGGAGGTGAAGTGTTAGGGTCCAAGCTATTTTCAGTAGTTCCTGACAACAGACAAGTGGCAGTGGGCACAAACTGGAACACAGGAAGTTCCATACAAACATGAGGAAAATCTTTACTTTGAGAGTGACAGAGCACTGGAAGAAGCTGCCCATACTGGTTGTGGAGTCCTCTTCTCTGGAGGCATTCAGAGCCCTCCTGGACGCTTTCCTTTGCAATCTACTGCATGAAAACTGCTTTAGTAGGCGGTTGAACTCGATGATCTCCAGAGGTCCCTTCTAAATCCTACGATTCTTTGATTGAGACCTGAACACTGAAGCTTTTTAATGCTCTCTTCTTTCCAGTAATTACTCAGAAAGGCTAAGACATTATCAATTTATCACTGTGGTATATTATTCATATACCTATAGTAATGTTTACAGTAACTATTTCTTGGATTTTAACAAATTATCTAACAATAATTCTTTATCCAATTACAAGTATCTTTGCCATATAGACATTGTTACAATTTCAGTTTAAATGCAGTCTTATTTGTGGGCTACTTTATTTAAAATCAATTATTGGGATTTACATATCTGCTGTTCAAAAATATTTTTAATGAAAATTCCATTAAAGACAGATGAAAAAGCTGTAACAGTGATCTTGAAAATTTAGCCTGGAATCATCAGTCTTTGTTATTCCCTCTGCGACTGAACTGAAGCAAAGATGAAGGGTTGCACTGATTATTATGCAATACGGAACTTTTGCAAATACAAATCCAGCCTGGAACGCTCAGTCTTCCCATCTCTTATACTTTGGATAAAAACTGTATCTTCCATTCCCTTTCCTTCCCTCACCCTCAGAAATATTTATTTTCCTATTTTGCAGAGCCTTTAAGCCTCTCAATAAATCCATCATTGAAAAATGAAGAGCTGTTGTTAATATTTTATGAGACTGATGAATACCTCTCACTGCTTTGGCAAGATAAAATAAGAAAGAATCTTTATGCTATAATAATTAGCAACTTTGGAAATTATTTAAAAACAGATGTAGATAAGAATTGAATAGAGACGTCAAAAACAAGGAAGAGACTTCCTTTTTCAAGACTGACATGAAAATATAGTTGTCACATGTCAAAGTTATGAATATTTAATGAAGTGTGGAAATTAATATTTAATAAACTCAAGAAGAGTATGACCCAAGTACTCGGCATATTTTTTTCAAAATGAAACAATAAAAATTTTTAACTACATTCTATGAGTTTGAACCTGATTTCTTTACCATTCTGAGTGAATGCCAAGCTCTGTTCTACAGCACTAATGCATTATTTTCCAATGTTACACATCTAAATCCACATGACAAAATAAAAGCTGTTATGATATTGGTATCAATACTTCATTGATCATTAATAAAAGAATTTATTACAGAATCTTTCTAAAAAGTACAAACATGAAACTCTGGGTAACCGTGCTTTTCACTATTGCATTTTTTACTAAGGACTCACTTAGGTTCATACAAAATATATATATAAGCCTAACAGCTAATGTTGAACAATTTATGATAATAATAATAATGACAGTGAGTTTAAAACTCATTTACAGTGAAGAACTCCAGCTGTTAGTGCAGAGATGGCCCATAACTGTGTAGATACATCAGATTTAATGTGATTGTGGATGGTCTTAAAGACCTGGTTACCCTTTTAGCAGGGAACCAGATTTGATCATCCAGGTTATTTTCTGCCCTATGTTCATAATTGGCTAACAAATTTATTATTTCACTGCATCGTCATGCCCATTCTTTTGCACACATAAATATACATATTGAGGAAATGATCATGATCCATCTTTTCTGGACATACTCAAAAGAGCTAAGTTTTAACTTATGTCACTTATACTATTTTTGTCACATGGTGTGCCTAAATGGGAACTTACAGCTTTGCAGCATGGAAGTAACACCATAATATGTTCAGAGTAATACACTTCCCTTTCCGCAGGGTATTTAAAGTTTATTGGCAGAGTGAGATTTATTTAACCAATGTGCGATGTTCACACTAGGAAGGCTGTCTTCCAACTCAAGATGCACTAAGACCTCTTTACACAGAATATCTTACTTTACTCATAGTTAGATGGAATTATTCCTCTTATGTCTATACAAAATCCATTTACTTAGGTTTTTAAAATTAATCTTTGCAAAGATGAATTTTGTTTTCATTTGTGGACTGCTTCACTACAAAACCTTTAAACATAAACTAAAATGATGTTTCTTTATGTATTTTGTAGAGCACTTTCTTTGGAAATAGGAAGCCTGAGTTATATGCCTCATTTCATTCTTGTAGTTAACTGTGTCCTGTGAGCTTGTCTACTGAACTTTGAACTCTGGATGCAAGTTTTATTATTGCTTTTTAATCAACAATAAAGATATTTCCAGAGGGTAGCAAGCAGTACCTTGGAATGCAAAATATATGCAAGAGTTATTTTACTTATTTCTTTCTTTGTTTGTTTTAATGGAACATACATGGTAATTTATTTGACTCCAGAAAGTTTTTTACACTGACAGTAAGGATTAACCCTTTGAACTATAAACAACTTTTCTGCCCACTCAAGTTCTGCAAATATAAAAAGCGGGAACCCAACTGGTAGGCTACTGCCAGTATTCCCACAATGGTGAAAATTCCTTTGTCAGTATCAGCCGGGCTACACTATGTAAATTCTGCCAGAGTTTAATACAAAAAGCTTCCTGAGCCAGGAAGACAGGCCATTCCATGAAAGCTTGAATCAACATTTTGGTAGGTTCATGTTACTGTTTTGCTTTTGTGTTACTATGCACCTGCTTTATTCGATTCCCAAATCCCAATTTCGTTTTTCTAAATCCATTTTGATCAGATTACATACAATTAAATTACTTCACTGAACAAATCGTGTTCATAAATTTGTCTTATTGATTGTCCAGAACACAGTGCTTCAAGAACCCAGTGTGCTGCATGGCTCCTGTACAATTCCGCAAGACAATAAGATGATTTATTTTAATGGATGACTTATTTATGATGAAAAAACAAATATAATTTCAGTTACTGCTTTAATTAGGATGACTCATGAAAACTAGAACTTATGTTTTAGTTTAGGTCAAAAAACAATGAAGAATGACTCTTATTTGTTATGCAGCCTTTTTCTATTTGTTATTTACTTATTGGTTATTTCTATTTGTTATTAACTTATTGGTTAAGTAATATATTTTAGTGGGGAGTTTTCTCTTCTTTTTTTTTAAAAATACATTTTCAGGAAATGAAGGTTCTGTAAAGCAGCTTCTTTATTCTTTTAGCAATGACTGCAAAAAGATATCAATATTATGACTGATAATACTACGTGATATAGTTATTAACAGAGAACAACATTAAAAGAAAGAAAAAGGTAACCTGCTACATCATGTTTCTGTCTCTTATAAGGGCTTTCAACAACTCAGTTTCCATCATTGTTTTTCAGAGGAGTAAGGGCCAAAAAGGAAGAAATAGGACCAGTCCTAGTTGCACTGGGTGGAAGATTGCTTTACTGTCCACTTTGTCATCTATTTCAGTGTTTGAACTCCAGAAAAGCCAGATTAGGATATGTGAGCAATCAGTACGTATTCATGGTAGTAGGATACAGCAAGTGTCACTCCTAGATACACATGCCCACTTCTATATTTGAAGATGCAGCACAGCCAGCTCCCCAGGACATATCCCTGACTCTGCCAGAGATTTTCAGTCTAGGTCTACCGTGTTTCCCATCCATCCTTCTCTATGAGGCTATGAGCTTTGGGTATGTTACAGTGAATGAAGTGAGGCTTTGTTTTACTGTCAGAAAGGCTTCTAGAGCCCTTGTAGAGACTGGCATGTAGTTCCGGTTCTTGATCTCTGTGCTGGTTTGGAGGGAAGAAATCTTTGATCAAGCATTTTCCTGTCCTCAGACTAACTTCTATAGTTCCATTCTCTAGGTAAAGCACTTCAGAATATGTGAATTCTTCCCATCCATAGCTATGACAAACCCATACTAAATAATTAGCATGAATGATCAGCAGGAATATATAGGCAATTTGGCGGTCAGTTAAGAGCTTCTGCACTGAAAAAATGTATCTGACTTATCATCCTGGAAACTATTAATTTCTCATCAGTTTTAAAACTCCTTTCAGTCTTTGGTCAAATCTTGATTTATTTTTAACCCATGTAGAATATTATTTGTTTGACTGTCTTATTTGCTGATCTCCAAATAACTGATTTATAGCAAGTACTCAGCTGATGCTGATGCTTTTTACATTTGCTGAGACACCATCCTTCTTATTTCTGGCCCTATTGTTCTTTGGACACAGATTTGTCTTATCATAGAGACTTTCTTTTACTCTTTTAAGAGATGTCTTAACATATATATATTATCATTCTTTCAGAAGTATAACAAAAACCTCAAATCAATTCCTAAGGAGTGTAAGAAGTATAATTTCAAAAGACATTTGTCTGAATCAAGTGTGTGGAATCTAATTCTTCTTTTTGCTTTTTTTTTTTTTTATTATTAGTTTGGAAGCATAGAAAGATGACAAATTGTAGTGAATAATTGATGCATATTGAAAGTAGATGGAAAAAAAATCCTTGTGTTATGACTAATGTTTTTTTTTTCTTTTGATTTCAGGCTTTTCCACAGTTTTGAAAGAAATCAGTGGGTTATTCTGCTGTGTTCAGTGGCATTTTGACTAGGTCTTCAGTTACATACTAATAACTTCTCTGATTTTGGAATATAAAAAACGCAGCTTCAGTTCTGTTAGATAAATTTGTGTTTCCACAGAGTAAAAAACAAAATTCCTACCTATTCCAGAGGGACAAGTTCTTGTCTTAGGTCATTACCAGGAGCAGAACTTCAGTATAAACACAAATACAGCAGTAGAAAAGACAACATAATGTAATTTTATAGAGTTTAACTAGCTGGCTTTCTGCAGACAGTTAAAATGAAATCTTCGCCCCCCCACATTATCCAGGGCAGATTATTTTCAAGTACAGTTATCATAGTCTATGCTCCTGACATCTACCATATAGGAGTGTCACTTTCAGCTTCCACAGCTGTTTAAATAATAAAAAAATGAAAATACAATACCAAATAATGAGAATAATAATAATAATAATAAAAAAGCTAGCTGCTCTGGGGCTCTGTTTCAGAGCTTCTCATCACTTAAGTGCAGGGACAGTATTCCAGGCTGAATTTAGGCTAGAAATGACTTGATTTTTCAAGTATTAATGGCAACCACTTCTATAAAAAAGAAACAGAGCACTAGCTCTAGTGTCAAAATATTAATTTTCAATTTTTTATTTTTTCTTCCTTTTTTTATGCTGCCTGTTTCTCTGTATGTCACTGTAATTCAGTAACATACTTATTCCCATACATGCAAAATGCAGCTGTTAAACTGAATGATGTTTAATTCAGTACACTAAACTGTGAAATTAATCTGAAAAAAAAGAGTAAAGAAAGATCAGTTTATCTTAAAGGCTGCAATCTGTAATGTTCTTAACATGGTTAAGTTTCTCTTCGAGTAGCTTTATTTTCTCAACTATCTGATGGACATATAATTTTCATTTTATTTAAAACTTTTTATTTTAAACTAATTCTCATTAGTATATAAAACGGGCAACTAATTAAGCAACGCCTTCATTAAATCATAACTTCATCAACATGTGATTTGTCTGAAGTGGTAACTACATTAAAATTGGGATTACAGGTGAGGCAAGGGGCTCAGCTGAAGTGTGTCTACACCAATGCCCACAGCGTGAGCAACAAACAGGAGGAACTGGAAGCCATCATATGCCAGGTGAACTATGACTTAGTTGCCATTATGGAAACATGGTGGGATCACTCCCATGACTAGAGTGCTGTGATGGATGACTACAAGCTCTTCAGAAAGGATAGGCAAGGAAGGAGGGGTGGTAGTGTGGCTCTCTATGTTAGAGAGTGTTTTGATGTTATTGAGCTTGCAACTGGGGAAGATAATGTTGAATCTCTGTGGGTTAGGATCAAAGGAAAGGCTGACATCCTGGTGGGGGTCTGTTATAGACCTCCTAACCAGGACGAAGAGACAGATGAGGCATTCTATGAACAGCTGGCAGAAGTTGTGCGATCACCAGCCCTTATCCTCATGGGGGACTTCAACTTCCCTGATATATGCTGGGAATACAACACAGCGCAGAAGCAGCAGTCTAGGACGTTTCTAGAGTGTAGGGAAGATAACTTCCTTCTGCAGCTGGTAAGAGAACCTACCAGGGGAGGTGCCCTGCTAGACCTGCTGTTTACAAACAGGAAAGGTCTGGTGGGAGATGTGGAAGTCGGAGGCTGTCTTGGACACAGTGACCATGAAATGGTAGAGTTCTCGATTCGTGGTGGAAACAGGAGAGAGGACAGCAAAACTGCTACCTTGGACTTTCAGAGGGCAGACTTCGAATTGTTCAGGAGACTGGTAGGGAGGGTCCCTTGGGATTTGGTCTTGGAGGGTAAAGGGGTCCAGGAAGGCTGGTCGGTCCTCAAGAAGGAAGTCCTGAAGGCGCAGGAACAGGCTGTCCCCCTGAGCTGCAAGATGAGCCAGCAGGAAAGGAGACCGGCGTGGATGAACAGGGAGCTTTTCCTGAGGCTCCAGGAGAAAAAGAGAATCTACCTCCTGTGGAAGAAGGGACGGGCAACTCGGAGAAAGTACAAAGAGGTTGTTAGGATGTGCAGGGAGAAAATTAGAAGGGCAAAGGCCCAGCTCGAAATCAGCTTGGCTGCTGGGATAAAAGGGAACAAGAAACTCTTTTACAAATATATTAACAGTAAGAGGAGGTCCAAGAAGAATCTCCATTCTTTACTGGACGCAGCTGGGAATGTGGCCACTGAGGACAATGAAAAGGCTGAGGTTCTCAATGCCTTTTTTACGTCTGTCTTTAAAAGCCAGACCAGTTGTGCTCAGAGCACCCTACTCTCTGACCTGGAAGTCTCAGATGGGGAGCAGGATAAACCCCCCACAATTCAGGAGGAAACAGTCAGAGACTTACTACTCCACCTGGACTGCCACAAGTCCATGGGGCCAGACAAGATCCATCCAAGAGTACTCAGGGAACTGGTGGAGGAGATAGCCAAGCCGCTTTCCATCATCTATCAGCGTTCCTGGTCAACTGGATAGGACCCAGAAGGGAGAGTTGGAGACTTGCCAATGTGACTTCCATCTACAAGAAGGGTCATAAGGAGGATCTAGGGAAACTACAGGCCTGACAGCCTGACCTCGGTGCCGGGGAAGGTATGGAGCAGATTGTCCTGAGGGAGATCACACAGCATTTGCGGGTCAACCGGGTGATCAGGCCCAGCCAGCATGGGTTTGTGAAGGGCAGGTCCTGCTTGACCAACCTGATCTACTTCTATGATCGAGTGACCCGCCTGGTGGATGAGGGAAAGGCTGTTGATGTAGTCTACCTAGACTTCAGCAAAGCCTTCGACACTGTCTCCCACAGTATTCTCTTGGAGAAGCTGGCAGCCTGTGGCTTGGACAGGTACACTCTTTGCTGGGTAAGGAGCTGGCTGGAGGGTTGGGCCCAGAGAGTGGTGGTGAATGGAGTTAAACCCTGCTGGCGACCGGTCACGAGTGGTGTTCCCTAGGGGTCGGTGCTGGGGCCTGTCCTCTTCAATATCTTTATTGATGACCTGGATGAGGGCATTGAGAGCACCCTCAGTAAGTTTGCAGACAACAACAAGCTGGCAGGAAGTGTCAATCTGCCTGGGGATAGCTAGGCCCTACAGAGAGATCTGGACAGGCTGGATCTCTGGGCTGAAGCCAGTGGGATGAGGTTCAACAAGACCAAGTGCTGGGTCCTGCACTTTGGCCGCAACAACCCCAGGCAATGCTGCAGGCTTGGGGCAGAGTGGCTGCAAGACTGTGTAGAGGAAACGGACCTGGGGGTGTTGGTCGACGCTCGGCTGAGCACGAGCCAGCAGTGTGCCCAGGTGGCCAAGAAGGCCAATGGCATCCTGGCTTGTATCAGAAATAGTGCTGCCAGTAGGAGTAGGGAAGTCACTGTCCCTCTGTATTCAGCCCTGGTGAGGCCCCACCTCGAGTACTGTGTTCAGTTTTGGGCCCCTCACTGCAAGAAAGACATTGAGGCCCTGGAGCATGTTCAGAGGAGGACGACAAAGCTGGTGAGGGGTCTGGAGCACAGGCCTTATGAGGAGCGACTGAGGGAGCTGGGATTGTTCAGTCTGGAGAAGAGGAGGCTCAGGGGAGACCTTATCGCTCTCTATAACTACCTGAAGGGAGGTTGTAGTGAGCTGGGGTTCGGCCTCTTCTCTCTTGTAACTAGTGACAGGATGAGGGGGAATGGCCTCAAGTTGCACCAGGGGAGATTTAGGCTGGACATTAGGAAATACTACTTTTCTGAAAGAGTGGTCAGGCACTGGAATGGGCTGCCCAGGGAGGTGGTTAAGTCACCACACCTGGAGGTGTTCAAGAAACATTTAGATATAGCGTTGAGAGACATGGTTTAGTGGGGTTATTGGTGGTAGGTGGATGGTTGGACTGGATGATCTTGTAGGTCTTTTCCAACCTAGCTAATTCTATGATTCTATGAAACAGTTTTAGGCACCATAATATAAGAAGGACATAAAACTAAGAGCAACAAAGGGTTGTTACGAAGTGGTCAAGGGTCTAGAGAACAAGATGTATGAGGAGCATCTGAGGCCCATGACTTTACTCAGCCCAGAGCAGAGACGACCGAGGAGGCCTCGTGGCCATACAGCTCCTCATAGGGAGCGGAGAGGCAGTGCTGAGCTCTGCTCTCTGATGACAGCAATAAGACCCAAGGGAATGAATGATGTGAAGCTGCATCAGAGGTGGGTCAGGTTGGAGGTAGGAAAAAGTTCTTCAGGGAGAGGGTGGTCAGGCACCAGAACAGGGCCCCTAGGGAAGTGGTCATGGCACCAAGCTTGATGTAGTTCAAGAGCTGCTTGGACAATATTCTCAGATATATGGTTTTATCCTTGTGATTCCCTTCCAACTATGATTCAGTGGAACTTAAGTTTTGCATAGTATGCCTGTATAGCTCATATTAATACTTAAAATAACAGTGTAAACAGAAATTGAATGTAGTGACCAATATTATTTATTTGGAATCATTTAAGAAGGAAAAAAAAAATGTAGAGAGACAGATCATTCAGTTCATTCTTTACAGGCATAGCCAGTATCCTCTCTAAATTTTCATAATTTTTATGGATGATACAGTTTGCTGTTATGTACACATGCTGACTTTACTGCTCAAATAATGTGGTTGTTAGAGGGAACGAAAAATGAATCTCCTTCATTTTGGCCAGTATGTTGCTGGGGAAAAGATGGCAAGAAGTCTTCATCCTGCAGTGAACATCTGGGTCTGAAGTCTGAAAGAATATAAAAGTGCCATTAGTTTTCTTTATCTTGATGTTCATTATTCAGCCATATGCTGATGAGGAAGTATATGGTCTTGAACAAAAAGTCTGCTTACCTACTTACATGTCTTCATCTCATTTTACTTGCTTCCTATTGTCCCAAGAAACAGATTTCAACCAGAACAAGCAACATTTTTCAGTACATTAAATTGTTGCGATTAGTACCAGGTAAACTAATCCTCTGAAACTGTTCAGCTACTCCTTTTCCTCTCTGTATATTTTTCAGTAATTTGTATTATTTTTTCCTTGTTCTATTTTTTTCCTCATTCTTTGCTGGACTTTAGTTCTGCATTCATTTCATTAATTCAGTTTTCTTGAACATGACTTATTTCATAGTACTATGACTTGCTGCACATGTCTATTATAATTGAAAATTTTAACAAATCATTATAGCCACAATCATCAAACTTAACAGGTTTACTTAAAAATCATAGTTTTCAGCCTAAGTACATTTATGTTTCTTCAATTCACCTCATGATTTCTTAGATTGTAGCATTAAGATCTCCCTCTTATTTCAATTTCTGCTTACCTATCAACATTTCATATCTCAGGACTCTTTCTTTGAAACGAAAACTGCAGTTCTTTTGCTTTTTCCTTCAGCTCATGTTTTGTAGGCGTTTCCTGCAGCACTTATCTGAACTCTGATTCTTTTTTGAATGCACTTCCCAGTATTAGGCATAAAACTTCAGGTGGAGATTTTCCAGTGCTTTATAAAGAGAAAGGATTACTTATGGGTCTTACTTCTGTTAACACATGCCTATTGATATTTGCCTGTTGCTGCACCAGCATAACATGTTGCTTTTATTTAGCTTGTGATCTATTATACGCCTACACTACTTCATGCAAAAATGAAACTTATTCCCTCTAAATCTGTGCTGATAATTTTTCACAAAAATTTAGATATTTGCATTCTTCTACATACAAGTATATCCTATTTCTACTTTTCAGTATGCTTCTCCAGTCTGTTGTAGTGATTCCAATGCAGTATATTAACATGACACCAAAGACTTTTAAAGGAGTGCAACTTGTAATTTAAATGAACAGTATTCTCCTATACTAGTCATTAGTGAAAATAAAGAAATACCCAAGCCAGTTATGACCCCAGAAGTCTACAAACATGAACAGTTCACCATTAGGCATTCCTTAACTATAATCTCACTGTGTGTGGCAGTACATCCACATACACACATTTTTAGAAGGACATACAAAACGTGCAGAACACTTCGAAAACCTTCCTCAGGCTGACATTATTTATCATACAGCATATGAACAGATTTTATATTATTTATTCTTATACATAATTGTTGGTTATTTCACATTTCCTGTTATTTTCTAAGATAATTGCTTTCAAAGATTTGTGTAATTTTACCTAGTATTTTTCTGTAACAGAAATTACGCTAAGAATATACTAAGTGGTCTATTGCTGCACAGCTCTTCCTTTTCTTCCTTTTTCTTTTAATGAATATATGTTACAATCTCAGCCAAAAAACTTTATTAATTTATCTGTGACACCTTAATTAAGAATCTGGACAGATTAGACACCCCTCCCAGAGATAGACAACTTTTATATATTTGGGTTGAATAATATACAATTTTAGAAAATTAGCTAATTTAGAGTTAAATGCTTAAAGTTAGGCACTGGAAGTCATATTTATTAATGAATTACATTTCAAAAGGCTTTAACACATGATTCATTCTCCATTCTCCATTCTCAAAATATAGCCATTATTTTTTTTAAGAGCTTTCTAGTGAATTGACCCAGAGTGAGTTTTACCCTGGCTCAGTTAATCTGAAGACATTCATGTCTTATTCCAGCTTGATTTTTTTTACCCCTCGTTTTTTATTATGTTAAATTCAAATTAGATCTTTTGAAATTTTAGTGAAGCTTGATGTAAAAGTGATATTAAACAATTCATTCTTCTCATTATCCTCAACTGATAGCTTTCTTTACTGAGTAGCAAACTAGGTCTCTTTCTTTTGTCATCTTTTCATGACAATATGTTCACTATTTCTCATTGTATTTTATAGCCCTTTCTAGCTGTATAGTATTTTGTGCTTTGGATTTCTCATTTTTGTCCCTAGAGGATTTATTCTGCAGTTATCTGAAGTTATTTGACCTACTTTCCTATATACTTCCTTCAATATTTGTGATGACTGATGGTTTAAACAACTTAACCATTTAAAATATTTTCTAACCCTCATCCACAATACGATGGCTGGTGCTTGTACATTGTTAATATTTTCTTCAGCAATTGCCTGGATCATAATAATGCTGAAATACCACCACCAAATTATGAAATGAAAAGTTGAGGAAGAGATTTTGATCACAGTGATGTATTCCTTTATGAAAGGGTGGTTAAATTACAGTAAAAAAGAATATAGTAAAGTTTCAGAGCCTGAAGAACCCATTTCAGTAAGGCTGCTTCCAGGCAAACTCAGGCTTCTCACCATGAGTGGCTCTTGTATATACTTCATAAATATTTCATTCCTACTCTTCTGTCTGTTCAATCCATCCTTTACTAATGAAACACTTGTTTTTGAAAGCTCATCTATTTATATCCAGCTACTTCTCATGCACAAGCAGGCTGCTTGATATAGAGAGATGAGTGAGACATAAATATAGATGTACATTGATCTTATTTTGACAGCAGTTACATTTGGTATTACTAGAGTAACCCTAAATCTAAAGATACATTATTATAAAACCAATGCATTTGAAATCAGTTTTAGATGCATACTATTATGATGCTGAAGTGTTTGTCCATTATGTTGAATTTCCTTATAAATAGAACATTAGGAATAAAATATGTTATCTGGTAAAGAACAGCCATTAATAATATTTAATATAATTTAATAAAAAAAGATTTTTTGGTGCAATACATTGGTAATCTTTCAAAATTTTAATGTTTATGTCATCTAAAGGAGCTCAGGTTCTTAAGGATACCATCATTATTCTTAACACTGTTTATGACTTCAGACATAAACTACTACGATATTCCAGATATTGGCCAATCCTTTGTCCTTCTTATGTTACATTATCAAAGGCACTAACGCACATATGATGAGAGTAACTTCAGATCTGCTTTATTTCACTAAAGTTCAAAAAATGACTTTAAAAATGTGTCTGGTCTCAAAATCTGAGGAATGTTCAGGTCTGTACTTCTAAACTATTTTGATTTGCAATTAAAAAAATAATTCTTTTCACATGGTATGAAATTATAATCTGGACCTTGACGCTCGATCTTAACACAGAAGTGAAAGGGCTAAGTATCCTTTCAGATATTCATTTCTGGAGACTGTGTTAGACACATTTTCAAGACTGTATAAATCTATCTGTCTAAAATCTTAAGTTTTATGGTGATAGACATTTCCCAGGCATTTCCAATTCTTGGACTTGTGTGAAGTAGAAAATAAGATCATAGTAGTCTCTCTCAACCTGAATATTTATAAAAGAAATTTAAAAATTAGAAGTAATAGCAGTAAAAATTATGGTCAGACCTTTTCCATGAGGTGGAATTGTGCTGAAAGGAAAGAAATTCAAGTGCAAATTCATAGAAACTATATAGAGTGGTATAACAAATCCTGGTGTGAGCAATTTTAAATGGTGGAAAGATGAGATCTGCATACTGCTGGTGGTGAAACTGGAAAATTATTTATTTTAAGTGTAAAAATAATAGGAGTTAGCAAAAAGAAAACACCCACAACAACAGGGCCTAAAACTTAAAAAGGGATAGGCACCTTGTTGCCAATTTATGAAACTTTTAATACTTAGATCACTCATCCAGAAGATAAGGAGGCCAGAGTACCAGACTATACCGTAAAGGTTTCTTTGCACCTTTTTATGCTTACAATGAGGTCTACATCAGGGAGCCATCTGATAAAGGTATAAGGAAAGGTGAAGGAAAGAAGGGAAGGAAAGGAGAAGGAAAGGAAAGAGGAAAGGAAAGAGGAAGGGGAATGAAGGGGAGGAGGAGGGGAAGGGAAGGAAAAAGGAAAGAAAAAGAAAAAAAAGAAAACAAAAAACACTATAAACATGCCTGAAAGCTAGTCTAGTTAATTCTTTCTCTCCAGCAAAATTCTGTTGCATTTATATAGTCCTTGGACAGATGGAAGACTTCTCATTGGATTCTTCCACGCTCTGATAGCTAGAAGGATGAGGATTTAAACAAGTTCACGTGGATGAAGGATCATTCCAACTGTCTTCTCAAAGAATTGACTGTTTCCCCAGCAGAAGCACTTCTTTCAGCCAGCTTTACTCTAGATACCACTTCTCACTGCTGCAAACATGTCTCTTGGAGGAAGAATGAGGCTCCTCTACCTGTTATTCTTTCCTTGTCCAGCACCTGGAGTTGTGTTTGTGGCTTATGTGACACTTCCTAGAAGTGCCTGACTTTCTCTGGTTTCCTTTGTCAAACTTTAACTGTACTTTGTGGAGAGGTCTGATCTAGTCTGGTTTTCTGGCACTCTCTATAGCCAACTGAGAAGGAGATGCTGCCAGGGGTCATTCTCAGAAAGGGGCATATATGGTTGGTAGGTGAATCTCCTGCAGGCTGCTACTCCACAAGAACCCTGGATAGATACCTTAGACTAAATTCATAACTTCCAAATGACTTAAATTATTTGAAATGTATTCCAACACAAAGTTACATAATCTAACAAACAGAGGTTGTCCATCTAATTTTTTGTAATATCTGATTTTTGTACAGTCCCATCTGGATACTCTGAATCTCACTTTGTCTTTCCTTAACCTAATGATATGAGATAAAATGTCTTATAGCAACACCTTACTGTCATTGTCCTGAATTGTCAGATATTACTTACAATTCAGATGAATAATAATAAAAAGTATTCTCATTAAATGTGTATTTATTTTTTTTTAATGTAAGAATCAAATAACCCACTTGAAGGCCAAACTTTTTACAGTGTGAATTCACATGCTTTAATAAACACAGACTTGCTCCAGCACCCTTGACTGTGTAATTAGATGACCTGCATTTCCCGGAAGATATACCCTAATTTCCATTTTTCACATTCTCAATAAGTTTGACTCTAAATTCAACTTCATTAAGAAGATTTCCCTTTCATCTTCAGTACCTGTCCTTTATTTAACTGCATATGTTTCAGAGTTTATTTAAATGAAAATAAATGAAAAAACAAGCTAAATTTGTTTCTTAAGTTCTGTTCTGTATTCATTCCTGTGCAAGAAAAAGTGCATACTTTCACTTTCTTATGAACCCGTCAGTAAACAGGCATAATCATTTATTTATAAAGCAAGAGTTTTTTCACTGGACCTTAGAGTTTGAATGTTTTGCACTGCATTTAAGAACAAAAATAGTTATGTTAGGGACCTCAGGTTAGCTACACAGTTTTTGCTTGTTTACTTGTGAGTATGAGTGAGAAGGAAGGCGCTACTATGGAATTTCTTGATTACTTACGGTACACAAAAAAAAATATGGTAAAGTCAGAAGTACTATTTACTTTCATGTCCATGTGATCAGAGACACATAACCAACAAAACAGTGTGATCTAGATCTAGGAGAATGAAATTGCCTTTCATCTCTCTATATATTGAATACATACATTTCTGATATTGTTTGAGACATTAAAAAATAAGTTTGTGTCTGTGTTTGTATTTAGTGACCTAACTCATGACTTCCGTGACACCATCATCAGACATCACTGATATAGTTCACACACACTCTCAGAGCATGTAGCAAAGAATTTTCTTGCATACAGATTTATAAAGAAAATGAGAATAACATCCTCCATATTAAGAAAACAAGAAATTTAAAGAGAAAAGCATGGAAATTACTACTACTACTGCAAATATATTTGTAACTTGGCCAAGATAGAGACTGCAGTAATGCTGAGGATGTTCAAAAAATTGGTTACTATTGTTTACATTTCAAATCTCTTATCAAAAAGAGTAAAGCATTTCCTATTTGGAAATTATATTTCTTTTAAAAGGTGTATTGAAGAGGTTGACTATAATCTCAGTGGTTGAATCAACACATGATTCATGTCGTGGGATCCTACTTGATAGCAACTCCTAATTACAGCAACAATGTTTGGATCCCTCCTAAATCTGCGACAGTTCATGACTGTTAAAGGAATCATTCTTTACTGTGAGGGTGGTGAAACACTGGAACAAGTTGCCCAGAGAGGTTGTGGATGTCCCCTCCCTGGAAGCATTCAAGGCCAGGCTGGATGGGGCTTTAGCAACCTGGTCTAGTGGGAGGTGTCCCTGCCTATAGCAGGGGGTTGGAACTAGATTATCTTAAAGGTCCCTTCCAACCCAAACCATTCTGTGATCTATGATTCTATGATTCTATGATCATCTTTTCTTCAACTGTTGTGTTGAGCAACATGCTAAAATACAAGGCCTAGACTTAAACAAAAAAGTGCACAGAAAAATTTTTAAAAAAGAGTTCAATTGCTTGAGGACACGGTTTCAAATTTTGATTATAGAACACCACACAAATCTCACAATAGTGTTAGAATAATTGTTCATGCAGATTTGATGGATCTGTCAATATTTAAGAAAATATAACAGGTATTATGGAGGCTAGCAATCTGCCAAAATTGGAAAGCAAAATCACTTCTGAGATATTATGGGAATGGTTTGAAAGCTGCATGAAAGACGGTAACATTGGATGTTAATGTTTAACTACTAGTATCTAAAGAGATAATTACTAGCTTACATAGCTGGATAGCTTACTAAGGAGGAATCTTAGATTTCCACGTAATTAAACAACAGAACATTTATAGATTTAGCCAGTGTCAAATAAAGATTCTTGAAACAACTTTTAATTAAAACTGGTGTGTTAACATTAGAAAATGAGTACATTCTTTTCAAAAAATTTTAGTTACGGTAGAAGTTAATAACTTTTGGTGGCACACTGCACTGCAGAAAAGAGAATTGGACCTATACTTGTCCAATATGTGTTGGCCAAACCACCACAGTGCCAGGTAGACTGAGCCATTTGCTGGAGTTGCTTACGAGGTTGTTCATACAGGAATGTTAATTCAGGTTGAGCATTTATTACTGCTGTAATAAATTTTCCGGTTGTCTAGTCCTACTGCTCTTGTGTTTGTATTATGTTTTTGCAATAACTGCTTTTTTTCCTTCAGATCTGCTCTTGTTGTTGTTCACTGCTTGCTGATATAGGTATATCACTTATATTTCCAGGGTTTTAACAAAAAAAGCAGAAACTTTCCAGTTAGACATAAAGAAACTAAAGGGGCTAGTTTCCTAATTTAAGCTTTGCAGTGAAATATGTTAAACTGCTTACAGTCATGTGGTTCACATGACACATTTTGAAGAAATTCACAGAATAATTTAATGTCTTTTTTTCCAAATCAGAAAGGTCTTTGAGTCTGGAAGCGAGTTTCTATTGCCTGATGATTGCCTGATATATTAAAGAGGGACTCTGTTCTGAGCACAAAAGCCTATTCTGACAACTGTTCCACATAAGTTATGTTCCTGAGCTACTTAAAATATGTTCAGATTGTCTGGTGAAAACAAATATTGCTGCTGTAGTACTAATATGGACCAATTTCAGATCAGTATCTTCACTAGAGAAAGTATGAAAGAGAGAACAGATTTTACCTTTGCCACCCTTTGGATGAAGCCTATTACACTGTTTCAAAGTGATCTTTGCATAAATCCAAAAATAAGAAATTGATCTGTTTCCTGATCATCTGTTTAAATGTCTTGTTCTGGACCACTATATTAGCAACTCTGATATAATATTAAAATCAAATATTAGATTTATTTTCAAGTAGTTTTACTCTCTTTGAAATGCATAACCCTTTAAATAATGTATTATGTTCTTAGGCCCTATACGTGCAGTAAGACTCGTGAAAATGACACCTTTGTAGCATATACAGGTGCAAATGTATTTCTCTACCACCCTTAAAATAAATATAACCCAGACTTCTTCTGAAGAAAGCCTTTAATTATGCATTACTTTTTATCTCATTATTTGTTTAAACATTCACAGTTTTTGCAGAGCTGACACTGAATCAGCGGTTTCTGCTTCTGTATCCCAAAGACACTAGTAATTCCAAAACACTTGGAAGATTTATGAACTGAAGCAGACAGTTTTCTGAGGATTCTTCAAGGATCACATCAATTTATTAGCATGCCACTGTGGCTTTTTAAAATTAAGGACAAAATGGTTTTCTCATCCATCTACTAAGACAGAAATTGCATTTTCATCACCTTTTGTAATATTTTTTTATGTCATATTCTTTTTATTGATCATAGCTTAGAATTGAATGGGAGGTTTCTTAGGAAGATTTATGAAGTTGTCAAATAAGATATCATAATCTGTTATGAAAATCTGTTCCCCTGATTTCATTGATGCACTCTTTTATGTATGCATTCTGCTATTTCTGGGCCCAATCCTCAGCTGATAAACAGCACTCAAGCAACAGAGAAATGTAATACAGAGAAGGTAATAGTATTTTTATGGACCAAATGATCAATTCCATTTCCCACTGTTCAGAGACTTTTGTCTCATGTGCACACCTCACCCATGTGCCAACTAAGCACAAGAATCTTTTCCATTAGGTCTGTTGACACAAAGTTCTGAAGATTTGTTGCTGTGGTCTGTGAACTACATTACACAGAGGAAATCTTATAATTAACCAAATCAACTGATTATCCTGATAAAACTGTAAGAGTATTTGGGGATTATTCAGCTCTGTGACTATTCTATGTTATGGCCATTATTCCAATATGTAGATCATAAGTATGCCGATGTGACATTCCAATTAATTTGGTCAAACATGTCTGATTTCATTTATAAGTGAGGGAAAGATCAGACAGATATTGTATCAAGGCCAGTTTCTGTTAAATTATTCATTGAAATGTGTTCCTTAATTACTGATTAGGAAGTAAATAAGACAATTGAAGAGAAAAAGATTTTTTCCATTTGGTAAAAATTTTGTTCTCAGGATAACACTATTAGGAGGCCTGGTAGCAGGTTATTGGCAGCCAGATTACTGTGGAATTTTGGAATCTCCTGTTCCTTTCTTTAATTGCCATTTTTGTCATTGTCAAGTATACTGTTACAATAAGCATTTGTTTTCTACACTAGTGTTTCTACACTATGGACTTTGTATTTGACCCTGCAGTAAAATTTAAGTACTAGAGAGTGATTCCTTAAGAACAAGTTTATTTAATGAATTTATTGCAAGACTGAGCAGAATAGAAAAAGCTTTTCAAATATAAGCAGTAATTGAGAAGACAGTGCAAGAAATTAGTGCAAGGTACATTTCTTTTTATAGGAAAACTTTCAGAAGACTGGAAATTCTTTTAAGATTGATTATAGGAACATTTTCAAAGGCAGCAAGAACAGCTAGCTATCCGGTTCTCACCAAAAATTAATGGGGCTTGGGTACATAAGTGTTCTTTTGCACTGTCAAGAACTTTAGTGTCAGATTTTACGATTTTCCACGTTTGTCAGTTACACGCTTCAGTTATTGTGTTTAATTGTTTTTATCCTTGTTTCTAGAATGATCTTATCCTTGAACTTCTGTTTTAATTTCTTCTTTTCTTCTTTTTTTTTTCCCCCACTGGAGAATTTTCCTGAAGGCAAAGGGAAAAAAAATGGAGGAGAAAATTAAGCAAGTCTAATATATATCAATAACCTACAAAATATTACAATTTCATAAGTATGTAAATAGTACTGGTGATTTTTGGAGGGTCTACATTTTCTGAATTCTCATGCTCAATCATCATTGGCTTTTTTGCAAGAGTTCAAAAATATTTATTTTAATTTTTTATGAAGCTCCAAGACAACAAAAACAAAATGAAATAAGTGGATGCAGCACAAGTAACAGAACACTCCAGTATAGATCAGCTCATATTATTGTCCTTGCTAGTGTAGCTGGTCAGCCTTGCAAACCTATTGGATATTTGGAAGGCTGCCATAGTGGTTGTTTTATCCTGATGCGGTGCCATAAGTTGTTTATTCTGGGTATTTGTCACACTATCTCTTTTGCCTGCCTTATGACACCTGTAATAGAGATCAGAGCATTCATGTTATTGCTTTTGACAGTCTTTATTCTTTTAAATTACTTCAGTGGTCTTGTAGCTCATCCTTAGTATGTCTGTTTCCTGTTTCTTGTCAGCGTGCTAGTCAAAATATCTATCAGAACTATCACTGCTCAGACAGAAAGCAAATGTAAAAACTCACATCTGTTACTTATGCATCTTTGTTTTCCAACATCACACAAAAGGATGCCGTTAGCAGAAATTCTATCAGGTCAGAAGTCACTGCCTGAAAGAAAGAGCTGTGGGTACTGTCATTTAATACTTCTCCCAAACATGATCAGTGACTTTAAAAAAACAGACCTCTGCCTGCCTTTAGAATACTCTAAATGTACTTATGGCAATTGCAAAGTGTGTCCTTGGGCATCATATTTTCTCTAGCTGTGGATCACTTTGAAGACCTTAGTATTATCTGAGTAGTGTTCATATAAAGTGTTGAATATTATTCTTCTGTGTCCTGTATAAAATGTTGGTCACTCATTCTACTAATGATACTTAATTGAATAATAAATTGAGTAGGAACCATGGTCTAAAGCACAAGAAGGAATATCCAAGTGTTATGGATTTATCCTCAGAGTTCTCACCTGGAATCCTTAACAAAAGTGAAAAATATTTTTAAATATTAGCTTTTCCAGCATTTGAGCCCAGACACAATTAGACAGACAGATGTAGGCCTCCTACATCTTAGTTAGTTATCCTATCCAGGCTAAACATAACAAAAGGAGTGATCCACCTTTGAGATAAGTAGAAGAGCTAGGAGGAATTCAGGATATTTAGGATTTGAACAAGGATTTCAAGAAAATTTGCTGAGTAGTATCAATGCATGTTGGTTTACACTGTATGGGAAGTTTCTGACCGAGGTTCCCTAGGTTGCTCCAAGGTCCCTTTCTAATTAATTGAGAGGTATAGCTACTTTTAGGCCATTATACATTTGATCTACTTTATCTGATTACTCAGAATGAAGTAAATAGTATCTTGGATTTTAATAACTGTTGTCTTTGCATTGGTGAGAACTGCAATGACTATAAATTTTCCTTGGGAAGAGCGCAAACACAAACGTAAATGAACTTACATTCAGTCAAATTACTCAGTTCAGGTGTGTTTTAGGTTTCTACATTGAAGAGATGACATGAAGACCTAGATTTACAAGCATACAGTCTTCTCACTAATTTTAACAAGTCATAAGTTGCCTTCAGAACTCTCACAACAATTTATATACCTACCTTACAACGTCATCTGTAGTACTCTGGAGCTCAATATTCTTTTCCACTGACTACAGTGGAAGTCAAGCGTTTTAGACTTAGAAAACTAACATCTAGATTACTAAATTTAAACGTGAGAGGAATATCTCTCATATATTAACTTTATATATACGAATTGGTTTGAGAAATATTGTTATGAAGATTTGAGCTATGTAGCTGAGTCAAAGACGCTGCATTTTCAAAACTGACGTACTACTTTGGAGTCAGCTTCAATATTATTTCATGATAGTGTTAATGATTTTGAGGTGCTCAAATGGAAGGTGAATATGTCCACATCTTTGATTAATAGGTGTCAGTCAGCCATCAAAGTCAATGGAAACATGGCATGATATAGTACAAGCAGAATTAAGTGATAAAGTAACTCATATGTGACATCAGAACTGTGGCAATGTATTCTAGCATGGAGCAGTTCTTCCTTGACCTCCTTCCACACAGATTTTTCCAGCTATCACTACAGGGCTTTGTTCTCTGTTCTTGGCCGTCAGGAATGCTGTGTTGGCAGAATCACATAAGCCCCTGGATCTGGAAAAGCTTTTCACCTTTACCATCCTTCTCCATAAGGTTAGTAATAATTCTGTATAGTTTCAGGAAAAGAGACAAAGGGCTTGAAGTGAGGGGGTATGACAAGACTTTAAAAATTTATGTGTGGTAGGGTTAGGATGATATTTCTGGTTAATGTAATAATAACGTAGCACAAATAAGAAATATGAAAGTTTATTTAAGCAAAGGACATTTTAAAACCATGGGCCACTATTTAACTTCTTGGCAACAAATACTTGGTAATGATGAAGGGAAAATAGTCAGGGGAGTTTAAAAGTTTCTGTCAAGTAACTGTCCTTGATATCGTAATTTCTAGGCTAAAAAGTTTTCAGAAGAAATCATCTCCACATGAAATTAATAAAAAACTCTACCTTATGTAGAATTCTATAGAGTTACATGTCTTATATTAAGAAATTCCTAACTTGCTTAATATAAGCAAACATGCTCAAAATTAAATGCAGACTCACTTGAGTAAATCTTTGCAAAAATTGGTAAGATTTTCAAGTAATGATATTTTGATCCTATGCAAGTTCATGACCTAGAAATTACAAATATTTAATTAGGAAATTCTTGCAGTTTTCCAAACACTTTGATCTCTTCTGTAAATAGCAATGGATCATATTACATTTTCTTCTCATTCAAATCAGGGAAGTCTATATCCTAGAAAATTTGTATAAAATATACATTTTTTTCCAGTAGAAATCTCAAATTTTGTGTTCTGAACTTTTACTGCAGTACCTTAGTGTGTCTATCTGTACAAAAATGTTACAGCTCATATATCTTGCTTTCATTCTTCCTTGGTGAAATTCACATGTGTTTATTACCACATCTCTTGATGCAGTTGCATACATTGCTCTGGAGCATGCTATAGTTTAGTCCTGGAACATAGACATGCTGAAGAACAGAGTGAGTTAAGCAATGAAGTATTCAAAAAACCTGTACTGGAGTACATCAGGACTACTTGTTTTGGTTCTTTATGTGTGAAAACAGTATTTTTATTTTATTTGTTTTGCATTGTTTCTTTCTGAAGATTTAGCTACGTGTATTGGACAAGATCCAGTGAACCTCAGTGAAGATCAGTAAACAGCAGCAATATTCATGAACATTATCAATCTAAACTGGTGCGATGTGGAAAAATAATAAAATTAATCACAAAGCAATCCTTTTAACAGGGATAGACAGGGAAAAACAAACAAACAAACAGAAAAGGACAGTTCATTTAAAACTGAAGATGGAATGTCTCAATTTGGGAAACTTTCAGAGAATCCTGACTGTCACTGTCGGTTTTCTGGAGACAGATGATGAAATAGAAGCCCTTAGACTTGTCAGATCTTGTCTCCAGACAATAGCCAGCAATGAAGCCCTGGATGCCTTAGCTGGACTTCAGAGAATTCTGGATTGTCACGTTGCTCTTTTCAGGGATCAGATCAGCCTCTTAGATTTGGCTCTAGACACAGACTTTCGGGGGTTTGGCCATACCGAAGAAGATTACTCTTACCTTCACAGACAATTTGGATTGTCTCTGTTTTGGGATCTGCTGTTTACACAGCCTGAGGTATTTCTTAGTAGTGAAAACAGAGAAGGTCTACCGGAGGCAAAGAAAAGGGAAAGATCTTTAAAAGTAAAGCCTATGGCAGCTCTTTTTTTTACAGTCCATAAAAATAGAAATATTACAGTTTGTAATTGAAAAGAATACTGAACTGATATTAATGAAAAGTGACAACTTTTTGGACCTCAGAACACAATGTACAGGGGCAATGATAGTTTTTAATTGACTTTAGAAGATCATCGATTTAGGCTTAATATTATTTGAGATTATCTTCCTTTGTTCATGATAACTTCCCTCATTAATAACACCACCTTACTTGTCAAGCACAGTTTCTGTATTGGAAATGAGCTGTCTCTCAGAAGCATGCTAGCTTACTGTACATTTCCATATCTGCTCCTGACACTCTTAATTCTCTATGTTCAGATTTTGCAAACCATTGTAATATTTTTGTTGCAATTTATTATGAACAACACTACACCTAAATATGAAATATTCCACTAAGAAAACTGTCTTTTTACTTACTCTAGAAAACAATTCCAGAATGCAATTATAGTGCGATTCTTCTTTCCTTGAATTCCACTTGAATTTGCATTGGTATGAATTAATAAGCAATCATTGTCTGTCAAAATGAGGAGAAAGTGGTAGAGTGGTAGCCAGAAGATGGAGAAAATATGTGATTCTATAATGTTAGGATAAATTATTAGCAAGATGAAATGTTGAAATTTTTGTACCATTGAATATCTAATCTTTTGAATAGTGTGGAGAAAATCCAACACGAGACATTTTGGAAGTCTCAAATAATTCATTCTATGCAGATTAAATTGCTAGCCTGGGACATCTGAAACTTGGGTTCAAATTCCTGTTTCAAGGCAGGTGGAATATGTATTTGAAATGCAGGACAATTTAAAATATGACCTAAACCGTGTTTCTTCCTCTTATCAACAATTAGAGCTCACTGAATTAGTTAAGAACACGTGGCAGGCAGGCTACTTTTTTTCATTTTGATTTTGTTTGTGCTTTTGTTTTCATTTTTTGTAAAGATAAACAGGCTTAGGTTTCCTTTGGAACAAAAATGTTCATCATTGATAGCTCTAAATGAAGAAAGGTGCCATCATTTACCAGGAGCTTCCCTAAATCTGTGAGGGAAAAATGACAGGGAATTTGGAGTTGGCTACTAAAACAGCTGGCTGGAAAGTGAGACTTGCAAGAAGCTTCTTTCCCTGGAGGGAGTCATTGAATTCAATTCTGCTTCTGGATGCTGAGGGACAGGCTCTTCTTCCCTGAATTTACCAGTCTTCATTACAGCAGTGCTGAGTACTGACTTCTAATAATGTTGTTATACTCTAAATGCTCAATACTTCTGAAAAATGAGCTTCTTCTGTTTAAATATCTTGATTTAGGCTCTGTACTTTCAAAATATTGATTTATGTCACTATGGGGTATTTTAATTACAATGATAGTATTAAAATAGAACATAAAATGCTATACATTTTTATATTGGCTCAGTTAAACTCTAATCCCATATATCGTGGGTTTTAAAGTTGAGTCCTGGGAAAAAATAATTTGCTTTTGTGAGAAATAATCCTCTTCATGAATTATTGACTAACCTTACTGTATAAAAGCAAGACTCTCAAGGTTTTTGTGGGAGTATTACTCATAAATTAGGAGCAATTTCAAATACTGGAATAAACTGAAGAATGCAACTATAAATCTTTAGGGTCAAGTACAGGGAATGTTTTCTTTTGAACAGGACTCAAATGATTTCTCAGTGTATTTCTTTGTTCTTCAGCTATTCAAAGCCCAACCTGTCAGTAATTCAAAGTATGTGTCTAATGTGTACTTACGCCCTCTATATTTGGAAGGTGTAACATAGTATATTTTCTTAGCTGTTTGAACAGTTGATTCTCTAAAGCAAACAATAGAAGTTCAAATTTTTGCTGTTGTATTGAACAACAGCAGTTAAGTGTCAAATTACCCTCAGGCATTTTTGCTTTAACTCTACAACTGAGAATCCATTTTCCGTCCACCTACCAAACTAAATTCTTTACCCTTGAGAAATACAAGCAGAGATGTTGCTGATATTCCTACCCTCAAATGCAACCTGAAAAAGCATAGTCAAGTCTCAGTGTAGAAGACAATCCAGTTGAAAAGCTACTAATACCCAGTCTTCAGAGGAGGAAGGTGGGAGATATGGGTCTGGTAGTCTCCTTCTACACATGGCAAGCGACACATGAGAAGATGCTGCAGAGCACATTCACAGTATCTCAAAAGGGTAAAGCAAGAGTTGATTGATTGGTAGTACTTCATGTCATTACTACTGAAAACTTTTCACAACATCAAAAAAAGAAGGATGAGGCTTAAGTCAAAATCAACTGACTGATACTATCTAAATACTTACTGATTCTTAGGTGATACTTATGAAAAAGTCTACAAATTAAAAAGAATCCATTCCACTTTATTTCCAGTACCTACTGTGACACTAAGTTTCTTGAACTTAACTAGATTTCATTTTAAGTTTGTAATAATAATAGGTACAAGAGAGGAAAAAGTTCATATTTCTGTAAATAAAACTGATGCAGATTCAATCTTTGTTTAATGTGTATGCTAAGGTATGGACATAATTTGATCTACTGAATATTTCCCTGAAGTGTTGACAGCTAAGCATATGAGGTACAACTGCTGAGTTTTTATATGAAACATGCCATCAGAGAGTAAATAACAGACTCTCTCTCTCTCTGTATACAACCTAAAAACAGACTCACACATGTTTCTGTAAAGAAAATGCAACGGACCTAATAGCTTCTTTCTAACTTTAAAATGTCTCATATCAAACAAAATCCATAGGGAGAAAAAAACTGTGGAGAAAAAAATGAGCAGCTGTTCTAACCAAAGGCCACAACTTGCAGGCATTACTATTAAGCATTTTGCAAAGAACACAAGTCCAATAACCATTAATTAGAAAGTTCTAATGAACAAAAATAATAACTTTCCTTTTAACAATTATTTAATACTCTGCAACAGTACATAGATTTCTCTAGTTTAGAACATCCACCTACAGCTAGTATAACAAAATGGGGAATTAGGAGAACTTGATATATTTTACAAATTAGGACTAGTGTGTCTATGATTAATTAATACGAAAAGGGGTACATTTGCAACTAGATATTTTGACAATGAATAATTTAACCAGGTTTACTTTTAGTGTAT
Organism: Numida meleagris; assembly: GCF_002078875.1. Classification (NCBI taxonomy): domain Eukaryota; kingdom Metazoa; phylum Chordata; class Aves; order Galliformes; family Numididae; genus Numida; species Numida meleagris. The sequence goes on from NC_034410.1 coordinate 11,465,895, forward strand.
TGGTAAAGCAAGCTTCATTTCACATACTGCACAATACATTTTCTCTAAAGCAATTCATGAGACCAAAAAATTACAAACATAAAAATCAATTGCTTATTTCCATTTAAAATTTGGAACAGTATTACAGAGAGTAGATTTAGGATGCACTTCTTATATATGGGATTGTCTAGGAAGGATATAGATTCTATTATCCTCAGCAAGAAATAAAAAATGCTAATTTTCCTAGAAGCAAGTTCTTTGTGTTAATTTATTCATTCACATATTTCTCATCCCCTTCAAAGTTGTTCTTTGTAAAAACAGAGAAAAATATACAGTAAATTAAATATGTTGCAGTGATGTAAAGAAACAGATATCTTCTAAAGTTGTCAAAAGATACATTATCTTAATTTATGAGCTTTAAATTCATTAATCATGTCCTGTTATGTTAACTATATTTATGAGGCTTAAATGGTTGCTAAAATAAATAACAGAACGATGACAATTCAAAATGCATGATCAGAATGCTACATAAAATCTTTCAAAACATACCAAGATCATAACAAAATCTTTAAGTTATTTTACCTCACATCAGCAATGATGTATGCAAATATGTAACATTGATTTCAAGAGAAACCTTAACTCCAATCATCAGAGTCCAGCATTTAGATCTACTTTTCTCTAAAGTTTAAATAATTGGTGGTATTGAGTTACCTTTTGAGACAAGAGGAAGTGAGATGCTGATGAGAAGAGAAACAGAAGGACTGACATGCCAGAAACAGTTCATAGATGTGACACTATCACATACAGACATAACAGAATTGAACCCTTTGTGTATCTAGCTGGTTATATGGCAAAGAATATCAATCAGTGATGAGAAACACTGTACCAAGCTGAAAAGCAAGACTCTTCATTTTATGTTAGCCAGAGAAACAACAATAAAAAATACTTTCCATTCAAACTTTGCAAAGTTCTTTTTGTTCTAATGGCCTAATGTGAATTGACAGTGAAATATATCCCTGGAGAACCAGCGATAATATGCTGTAAGCGAGATAAAGACAGTGCATTCCATTATTACTGACATAAATGCTGATTTATAGATTTCAATAAGAAGCAGGATTTTATTTTTTTTAGACTTCTGTAGAGGTATTAAGTAGTGGGGATTTAGATTTCAATGGTTACTTCTTTTTTTCTACTTTATTTTTCCCCTGGTAAAAACACTAATAATTTAATTGCCATGCTACGTGTTTCATCACTTCAAAAGATAGCATATAGACAACAATGTTTTGAATTTACTGCTGATGTAGACTGCTAGATTTCTGCACCTAATCCTTTGCCATACTTGTCCACCCATTTCATCTACACAATCACAGAAGTGTCAGAAGTTCTGTCATTCTTTGTGTCAACTGCATTATACTTTTTAAATAAAAATATTCAGGTTACCACTAATCGGTAAACAAATGAGCTGGGGAACAAATGCACAGTAAACGGTATATGCAAGAGCTGTGATTATGTATGGATTAAATAATTCAAAAAATGAATGAGGCAGGAAAACATAAGGCATGCTTTCTAAGCTTAAGAGTTTATTGTAAGGAAAACTCAAGAAGGAAAATATATGCCCAGCAAAGCTATTCCCCAGCTAATGTGTAATACTTTTTGAAGAAGGGGATGCTTTATATTTTATATTTTTCTGATGGATATCATAAGGAAAGCCCTGTTCTGGCCTCCAAAGCTACCCAGGAACTTATTCTGCAAACAGTAGAGTATAATAATTTTAAGTACAGCCAGCAAACCCCATGTGATCAATGGAAAAGACTGAGTCCTTGATACCTCCCACACTTTGGCCCATTGCAGTCAAGTAATAAAAGTTTGACTTTTAAATGGGATTTCTATGCCTACAGCATTTGCATCACATAAAGTTTCATTGTCAAATTTGTAAGATAAAAAGTTTTGAAGTTCCTTTGGGTAAACAATTTTTTTTTTGTACTGTTTGAAACACTGGAGGTCTTAATCTCACAATGAACCCAGCACTGTGGTAACATTTTAGAACAATACAAGATGTACTCCAAAAAAGAAGCAAAAGGAATTTCTATTGCCTTACAATAAGGCATTTAGACACAGCTACTGTTTGGAAGTTTGACCATTGCATTTCATGGATAACCCTTATATTTGGGAGAACGTTAGAGGTGTTTGTTAGTGAATGCCATAGCCAGTTTTCCTCTGCTTTTGACATATAAGTTGGGAAAGAGGTTATGACCACTGAAGAACTTGGTGACTACTTCTTGCTGAAAGAAACATAGCACAATTCTTTTTGTACTCCTGCATTCCTTGACAGCTATCATTCCCATCTTCACACGTGACCTATATGAGAGTTCCATTCCATATTAGAGGCTTATTTCACATGAAAAAATGTCTTCAAACAATTTCTGTAAGGTGTCTAATAAGCTGTTTACAATTTCTCCCTCAAAAATGCAAAATCTTAACTGTATACAAACCTCCTAGGTTTTGTTGCAAAGGAGGAAATGCAGTATTATATTCATAAATGAATGGAAGTTAGGCTCTTGTATTCAGTTTAGTAAGTAAATCGATGTATATGCAATGGGTTCACTGTAGTCATACTGCTTTACATTATCTGGCCTTTATAACACACTTGTCTTTTTCTACGAACCTTCTGAGGTGCTCAGCATGAGGATTTTTGTGATTTAGAAATTTATTACTTAATTATACCTTTAAATTGCTGTTTTTTTCTAGGTAGAAAATGTTCCACTTCATGGAGTGCACTTCTTATTCATTTAATTTTTAATTTCAAGAGAGTAATTTCTGAGAGACACAGAAAGAGAAGAAATACAAAAGAGAGTGCATATTTTTCCAACTTGGCATTTTTAAAAAAGAGCTGAAAAGATTTTTCCTTCTCTTATAACCTTCCATAAAGATTATATTTCAGATCAACAAGGTAAGAAGGCCCTTAGCTGCAAAGGGCACATTTGTGAAAATTGAAGGCTGGGTAGCAATGTTGTAGGCATAAGTTTCATGCACCTATCAATAGCATAAATGCCATTACACTTTCACTAAATATGATTTTAAATATTAGCTACTGGCCTTCTAGGTTAAATATTTATTTTCTAGGAGTCCCATCTGTTTCAAGCTACCAGCCAAAAAGGTCTGAATAATAAAATGTACAGTGTACACAGTCACAAGGTACATAACAATATTTTTCAGGATGTTTGCACTTCTATTAAAGAGAACAAACAAACAGACCTACCACTGGCCAATATGTTTTTAATGGTGGAGTTTTTATCCAATCTGTTATCAGCTTTTTGTGTTAAAGAACTTTATAAAGCTCTGTGTTCATGCTGCCTTGCACTGCCAACTTTTAAATGGTCAGATCCCTATGGATTTCAGTTCTCTCTTTCCTCTTGTGACTAAGGTGTTACAGTAAGTAATACATGATAACACCGAGGGGGAAAAAGATGGAGATAAAAAGACTATGTCCTGTAAAACAAAGACATAATGAAATACCATTTTCTTAGATCATATGCCACACAACAGAACTGCCTTAATAAAAAGAGTTTACAGTGAACCCAGTAACCTCTTCTATAAGGAACAGTACTGTATTTAATCTGTCTTTTTTTTTCTTGTAAGTCTGGAATGGTGTTAAAGAAATTATGGTTTCTGGCAACCTACACACAACTTATAAATCCCACATTAGTTTAACTATTTCAAGAAGAATCATACTGCAATTATACGTGCAAACATTAATCCAGTAACTGTCAGAGATTAAACTATGTTTTATAGACTGCATGTTGTGCAACTGGGAGAGAGCAGACGTATCATTTGTACCTTATAATCTTGACAGTTTGGAAAGAGGTTTTTTAGAGGAAAGGGCAAAGCAGAACTCCATATGAAGTTCACTTGCATTTATACCTGTGCAATGCCCCTTTCCACACTGTTTCTATTTCAAGATATAACAAGGAAAAAAAGACTTCTCCAAAGAGAATCTTGGAATAGGTAAATTCCTTGATGTTTAGAATTGTGAATAAAATATAATTTACAGTAACATGCTCTAAGCAACATTTTCTAATTTATGTGACCTCAGCTCACTCCAAACTCAAAATAAACTATACATTTCCCAGTGATGTGAAATTGTCATATTATATTTTCTTAGATCATTTTTAAAGCATGTTTCTCCTTTTTAATATATTTTTCTGCTTTATCAACATCATTTAAAGGCCTCTGCTTTAATCAAAATGACTCATCGTCACAAACTCTACTGTCTTCTGTTGTTTGGCAGTAATAATGTATCTGAGTTTCCATAGTAATCCACCAAACAGATTATTTTTCCTCTTTTCATGCAGGGTACATACTTCTGATGAAATTCCTGTTGTGTGAGAGGGTTGCTCCACACAACACACACTCACAGATGTGACCACCTGAGTTTATTTCTGTCAGACTTTCCAGCAGCTGAATGGTTGTAGCCTCAAGCTTGCTCGTCAGCCTTCTAGTAAATTGTAAGGGCATCACAGTATGGGCTGTGTTTGTTTTTCCTGCTTGTCTTTTTTATGAAGGAAACTTGGTGAAGGAAGGAAGAGAGGAAGGGGAGAAGGGGAAAGGGAAGAGGAATGGGAAGAAAGAAGGAAAAGGAAAAAATAGGGAAAAAAAAGAAAAAATAGAAAAAGATGAAAAAATAGAAAAAAATAAAAGGTAAAAAAAAAGGAAAAAAATAAAAGAAAAAAAGCTTAAAAAAAGAAAAGAGCGCTTAGGAAAAAAAAAACCCAACATTTTTTTCCTACTAGTGTTTTCTATAATTGACAAGGAGGAAGACCATGTTCCATTCATAGCTACTGTTTTATGCATCTTAGTTACATGTCTGTGAAGTAACATGAAATTTTTGAGTCTTTGGAAAAAAAACCTTACTTGAAGCCAGTGATTTAATCAATAAATACTACAAAATATATTGTCATTTGCTCTCTTCCCAAGCAGTTAAAGGCAAATATGAATGACAGAGAAGAATGCATTTAAATCATCTTATATATTTGAGAAATGTTACTTCAGGAAGCATAACAGCTGCAGCTGCAATTTCTGCCAAAAGGACACTTATTTGACTGTATAGATCAGCACAGGCCATTTCCTGTGGGAATATTTTATTCTATAACTAAATCAGAAAGAAAAACACCTGGAATAGAGATGAAGAATCAAAGGGCAGGGTTATTTTGAACTAAACTTTATTCCATGGTATACTTCTTAGTAGCATGTTAAAGGAGCTCTCTGGTATATTGTAACATAACGCAGGAAATCCAATGGCTGCATGAAGGGAAAATACAAATCTACAGCTGTTCGTGGTGTTTTAGAGAGCTGATGGCCTTGGCCCTAAACTGGTCTACAAGAGAGAAGACGAGGTCATTAATTCTGTATGAGATGCAGACACAAATAAAAAGTGAAACTGCTTGTTCTAAGGCTTCTTAACATATTCCTTCTGCATGGAGAGGACAAAGAGGTGCAGTGCAGAACAGAGCCATTTCCAACATGAGATGTTCTCATACTAAAACAGCATGAGAGGGAGAAATGAGAGGATTTCCATGCATTTGATTGTGATCACAGTCTCCCTAAATAAATTCTTCTTGGTTCATAAAGATTCTTCTAAAGATCAATTTGATTTAGCTTTGAAAAGCACTGAAGTGCATCAAATGTCATTAATTCTTTAAATATTCCCACTGATTGCTGAAGTCATGAAGCTATGTCCAGGGCCCTTCATCTGTCCTGGCCCATGATTTTCCTTTTGCAAGCTTCCAAACTGATGTATGTGCTTTTCCAGCAGCACATTGGGAATAAAAGGCTAAATGAGTTGCAAGGCAGAGTGGGTTAGACTCCAGGGTATGGTACAATTTCACTTAAATTGTAATCTATTTTTCCAAAGAAAGCAAAATTTCACAACTAACCACAACTAGTGAGAATTATTCACATTAAATTAGTGCTTTCATATTATCACTGGAAGCCTTTTGTGTGTGCTTATTTAGCGAAATCTCCCTGTTTCATTCTTATCTAACTGCTAGTATCTTCAAGACATATCTGATGCTTTAACCTTGGCTATTGAATTTCCTTGTTCTTCATCACCTTCATCTGCTTTTCCTCCTTCTGTCCCCCTCTTTTATCACTACTTCAGTCTCTCCAGCTTTCCAGTAAAGATAAGTTATTCCCTTACATCTTCACCTTCTTTCTTTTATAATGTGAGTAGTGTCAGTTATTCCTCTATACTGAATAATTCAAGCTCCACAACTCCATCTTTAAATGTCTGTATGTATCAATTCCCATATCTATCTGCTAAGCATCACTTAATATGCTTTTACAGATCCCAGTCTCTAGTACTTTTTTTTCTCCCAGTCACCCCATTAAGAAGTGTTTGTCCTGAACTTACAAAAAATTGATCATTCAGAACTGCCCTGCTCAGCTATGCCATTTAGAAATGGGGCTACTTTAGAAGACTCGCAAGAGGGAATCTGGGCAACTTGGTCCAGAACCAAAACTGTAACCCAAATTCCTTGGGAAATGATATGTCTGCCATAACTGGACCAGTTTAAATCACAGATTATTAGAGAAAAATCAGGTAGCTCATGTGTTTAATATTGATCTTGTGGGAAACTCTTCCAATCATTATTTTATATCAAATTAAATGCAATAAAATAAATATGTACATATTATTATCCATGTGGACATCTTAGAGGCAGGAAATTAAAACTTTTTCAGTACTAATCAAGGCTAAAAACAGATAATTAGAGGACAATCAAATTTTAAAAAAACTATTCCTCATGTAAGAAATGCTTGCCAAAATGAAACTCTTGTAAAAGTAACAATAAGAGAAGCAACTTAACAGAAATGATATTAATTTTACAAACAGTTCTCTGAAAGTAAGGGATAATTCCACATAGTTACTGGGTTACTATGATGTTTGTCATGATCATACACTATTAATTGATTACTGTTAAAGTCCTCCTGTGAATAAGGTAAATATCTTAATTGTAAAGAAATGTGTATCTTAAATGTACAGGCGTTGCTAGTCTGTCAAGTCACAAAATCATAAAATCATAGAATGGCTTAAGTTGGAAGGGTCCTTAGAGACCACCTAGTTCCAACTTGCCTGCTGTAGGCAGGGCTACCATCAGATCAGGCTGCCCAGGGCCCCATCCAATCTGGCCTTGACTGCCTCCAGAGTTGGGGCATCCACAGCTTCTCTGGGCAACATGTTCCAGTGCCTCAACACCCTCTGAATGAAAATTTTATTCCTAACATGTAATCTAAATATGCCCTCTCTTAATTTAAAGCCAATTCCCCTTGTCTTATTTCAGACCATGAAAACGTTGGTCTCTCTCCTGTTTATAAGCTCCCCTCAGGTGCTGGAAGGTCACCACTGACCGCAACGCTCTGGCTGTGACCTTCCAACCAACTCTTTATTCATCAAATAGTCCAGCCTTTGAACCCATATATCTTCTATTTAGAGATAAGGATGTGGTGTGGGACCATGTCAAAGGCCTTGCACCAGTCCAGGTAAATGACATAAGTTGCCCTTCCTTTGTCCACTGGTACCATCACTCCTTTATAGAAGGTCACCAGATGAGGCAGGTGTGATCTGCCCTTGGTGAAGACATGCTGAGACAAGACATCCTTGTCTCAGAAGAGTCTTAAGATATCTTTCAGAAAGATCTGCTCCATGATCTTCCCAGTCACAGACATAAGGCTCACTAGAATGTATTTCCCCAAGATCTTCCTTTCTTCCCGTCTTAAGAACAGGAATGATGTTTCCCTTTTCATAGTCATCAGGGAATTCATCTGACAGCCACGACTTTTCCAGTAAGATAGAGAGTCCTCACTTCACTGCCAAATTCATTAGAACATCCTTTCTAACTTAAAAAGCTCATTTGATGTGGCATTTTGTTGTAAATATGGACAAAGTCTACACTAACATTGTTCGTGTTTTACACAAAATTATCAAAGATGTAAATTCAGTGGACATATATATATATATATACTTGTCTGCAACACAGAGCTTTTGAGACTCAAATTGCACCCTCTGTGAAGGTGAAGACAAAGACATTTCAACTTTAAAATACATTACTGTCAGGATTATTACTGAGAAATGTTATGGATGGCTATGTCTCCTTTCCCTCTGTCATAGTGTACAGTTCAGATTTTGACTGCTGCATGACTGATGTCCAGTTTTGATACCCAGAGCAGGCAGTAGTACATCATTTGTATGAGCTCTGAGTGCTGGCAGAACCCTAGCTTGCAGTGATTGTAGAGCACTCTGAGGAAACTTGTCACATCCGACTCATTGGGATGTGGAAGAACAACGCCTTACAGAGCCTCTCTTGTTAAGGGAACAAAGGAGAGAAGCCAAATAACAGCTACAAAATAATCTGTTTGAATAGGCAATACTACAAGCTTTCCTAAACAGCTCACCTTTTTAGAAAAGAATATAACTGCCAAAACTTTGTGTGCATTCATGATAAATAGAACTGACCCATATCCAGCTTTTATTTAAAAACGAATTCAAGAGAAGAAAAAAAAGCCTGAGGGGCTTATCACATATGTCATCATTTACTGAAGGTGCAAAGTTAAGGAACAAAAAGGTAATGCTGCCAAGAAGAATTCTTCTAGCCTAACTTTATACACCTACATGCAGATGACTACATTGTAAACTGGGTTTGTAGTCAATTTGGTCATAACCTAATCTGTTTTAGGCATTTATTTTAAAATAGATAATGTGTTTCAAATGCAACCTACTATCCTAACTTGGTGTTCAATAGCCACAAAAAGAGCTTAGGGTGATTATACTGCAGCTATACAGGCAGATAAATCTGTGTTTGTTGCTGAATTCATCGCATATGTGTTACATATACCTCTAAGGCATGTTATTAAGGAGACATCCTCTTCATTTGCTGCACATAGACTCACTGCCAATGGCCCTTCAGTTCAGAGAGGAAATGGAAATCAGTTTCCAACATGAAATCACTTTTGTGTGGTGGGATTTCCTACTTTTCATTGTTGAACTCTGGTAGAATTTTAGTTCCCAAGTGATATGAATAAGTACTACAGGAGAGTCTTCCTATCTCCGCTTATGTACTTAATCTGAGAAAAAAAATAACGCCAGAAGGAAAAGGATAATTCCAAAATTCCTTTTCTAGAGGACAGACAACTGTCTCAGTACTTGCTATCATGAAGGAACTAGTCATCACTTTCTTTTAGAAAGACACTGACACAATCTGCTTTTGTTGATATTGCCTTAAGTGCATTTTTTATAAACAATACATGTTATGATGTTCTTTTTTTTGTGCATCACATCACTATTTGTGTGTGTCTTTCTCTATGCCTTTGGAGGACTATTTCCTACTGCTGAGAATTTTTAATGATATCAATTCAAAATATAATTTTCTTGGTTCATTTCAAGTGTACACTAGACATACTCTGTTCACATCTAAACTTTTTGAAGTTCTGCACAATTAAATGTTCTTCTGTGACCCTGGCTAGTTGTAGCTTTGTACCCGTACTTTTCTTTGATTAGGAGAGTGTAGGGTTTCTTTTGCTTGCCTCTAGAACAAGATTTAATACTTCTCCAGCTCAGTACTTAGTATGGTTTAATATTTAACCAGGTTCTGGTTTAAATAATTCCTTTCTTCACTTGAACCTTCTGGTACAAATAAATTATAAATCATTTCTATTCTAGTATCTTGTGCTACAAATTCCACATCCATCCAGAGAAAAATTCACTGGTCTAACTGGATAATGATGAACAAGAAGTACTCTGTGGGAACGCTGTCATTTTTCTTCCTGTCACTCTGGGTCACACAAGATTTCATATGGTCTCATAGCTATGTTCTCTCTATGAACATGGATTGTTGGCTGCTGCACCAACCCGATGATGTTTTTGAACTACTTTCCAGTATGTGAAAAGGGAGACAAGCACTATGTTTAATTTGAAAATTCAGAATGTAGAAGGAGTACCCAACTGTTTTGTTCATGATTTCTGAGGCTTTACTTAACAATTTAAAGGATTTAAAGGATTTAATGGCTTATATCTTAGGCTTCCATTTCTGTCCCATTAAAACCAAGTAAGCAAACAAACACACAACAGCAAAACAAGCAACCAAACACACAACTATGAAATCTCGTAACGCCACATTGATGCAGTCATATTTTGACACTTAGCCCATCTTAATACAGAAAGATTGTACATATAGAATTTATAATTTCTTTCTCTCCATCATCTGTTGTGTATTTTCTAATAATTCAAAAATTTGTCTTGTTTTGCTGTTCAAAATGTATACAGATTTAAAAAAAAAATTGATTTGATCCAAATCCCTCTGAAAAGCAATTCTCTCTGCTCTGATTTCATTTAATATCTTAGCTGATACAGGAAAATAAAAGAGAATGTTTTGCCAATTGTGTCCTTTGTGAAATACATAAATCTGACTGGTGTTTCAAACCCTCCTGATGATGATTTGGAATACAGTAACTTTTGTGGAGTACAAAAATGTGCCAGAACTATTTGCTAGTGGCACTCTAATGAACTTTACTCAGCTTATCCCAATCCCAGGCTCAGCACTTAAAAAGAAGTGGTGACAACAGATGGATAATCTAGATGGATAATCTAGACTTTTGGCAAATCTGAGTTTGTGTTGCTTTTACTCTGCTGTCAGGTTGGTCCTGTATTCCTGCACTTGTGCTAGATGCCTACACTTATTGCTTTAAACAAATTACTTTGGACACAGAAATACTTTAACTCTTTATTGTACACCAGTAGGATTATTTAGCAATTCACATTGGCTGTAGAGAAGTTGGTCCTGTTTGCTCTTTTTTTTGACTCTTCTACAGTCTACTGTAGAAATGCTCAGAGTTCTTCCAAATCTCATCCAAGTGTTCCTGACCAAATCTAATTATCCCCTACACAAAATCACAGGTCTTCCTAAATGACTAGTTCAAAAACATTTATCTCATTTATAAAGGATAAAATGCACCACCATCCTCCACATCAATAAATACTTCAGCACTGAGTACATGGAAGCTTATTTATAGGATGTGTAGTTTTAAACTGGGAATTTTGCTAACCAAAAAACCTTAAAGATTATCCAGACGGTTTGATGTTACCACGTCTTGTACTTCTATTGCGGCACTCAGAAATCAAAACTTTTCTGTTAACTTCCACAGTGCCAAACAATTTATGTGTAGTGCTGTCATGCTTTTAAAGCCCCAGATTTTGTCAGTATGAGATCATAAACAAAATGCAGCTTTTATTTTTTAGTGTCAATTTTTACAGATACAATGCTTGCAAAGAAATCCAAATGCTAAAAAGCAAAACAATAAAAACAAATAGTCAAACAAAAGCCTCAAGACCAAAACAAAAAACATTCCTCAAAAAAGAAACAAAATATATTTTGAGTGGATTAAAGCTGCAGAAATTTTAGGTGGTCTCATTTTCAGAGGCCTGGAAGAATTTTTAGAAATTCCTTTAGTTTTCAAATCTGTATTTTGAAATATGTTTCTCATCTGATTTTGATTAGATTTTCATTCTATTTTGAAGTATATATTTCATTTTATTGATGTGCTTAAGGTATTTAATATATCTCTTCAGCCTTTCCTTTTCTAAGCAATTTTGATTTTTATTGCTTTCTTACACATTTATTGATTTCCCTGTTCCTCTTTTCATAATTTTTTTTCAGTTTATGGATGACTTGGTGTTCACATGACACTGGTTTATAGAGTAAAAAGATGAGAGGTGATATGAGGGCTTTTCAGTGGTCACCTCCTCTAAACTAGTTTTCCATCCTCACAAATAGATCACTAGTATTGACTGAAGTGTTTAAGCTTCAGGAGTTACATCTTGCAGCACTGACATTAACGGAAGTTTGCAACAGACAAAGTGAATGAAGAAACAGAGATTGAATTGCTACTGTGTCACACCAGTTTAAAATTGGCTTCAATTACTGCTCTATTCCAATTAGTTATAATTAACTTCATTAATTCCTGGTAATGATTTCAGTATTTTTTTCACAATACTACACAGAATCACTTAATTTTTTGTTTAATATTTTTCCAAATAGAGACAATAGCCCAATTCACACTAATCTGTATTCATCTGTTTGTTTGCATTTCCATTAAAAATTGCCAGTATACCATAATGATCTTTTTACTACATTTTCTAAGTATCAAAATACTTATATTAGCTTTCAGCAAGTATGTGTTTGACATGCATGTTCCATTTGAACAACTGTGTTTGTACCTGTGGGAATAAGATCTGAGATAAGCTTTCAAGTACCTGATCATGCATGTCTTTGGTTTCTAGTTCTTTTATTCCTACATAAACTTAGTGTGGGTTTCCTAAAAGCATGTCAATTGTTTTAAGCAACATTCCAGATAAATGAAAGATGTTACTGGAATATCTGCAGAAATTCAAGATGCTCATACTACACACAAGAAATCCAACTAGCAGACACTGTGTGTTCAGAAGTCTTCATACATCAGGACAAGTAACAACCTTGAGTTATTATAGTACTTCTAGGGCCAAGTTTAAAAACAAAACAGAACAACAACAAAAAAAAAAAAAGCAAAGCAAAACAAACAAATATTTATATCTGCGTCAGTTCCTCTAGTTTTCTTCCCTACAATATGCTGGCATCTTAAATGGTATTTATTTAAGAAAATTCCTTCAACTTTGCCAAGACTTTTTTTTTTCTGTTTTATTTCTCTTGCCTATTGACAAGACACATTTTTAATAATCACAGAAAATAATGCTTAAAAGGGTAGAAAGACTTGTGGAGAGAAAGTAAACACAAGTAAATATAATTTCCAATTCATTTAGAATACACGGGGGCAAAAATCTGTCAATAGTTAAGAAGCATTGCATTGTTTTGTACTTCATAATCTGACATTTTTAACATGACACCTTGTTTTTCAAATTCAACTGGACCCTGTTCCAGTCATGAATCTTTGTGTCCCTGCTTGGTAAAGGCTGCATTTGTGTCTTTTTCTCTTTCTGTAGTTTTCTGAAAAAGACACTACTCACCTGGACAACAATCATTCCCAGAAACATGCTTGTTCCTTAACAGCAGTTTGTCTTCTTCCTTGTTTTGTAAATAATATTCTGGCTTCTGGTACCATCTCTCTGTCTTCCCTGTAGACACTGAGGAAAATTACTAATCTTGTCTCAACTGAACATTCTCCTAAATAAATTATTTTTTCTGTCTCTTAGAAGCACTAGTTTCTCAATCTTTGACTTCTTGTTCTTCGTATACCTGAAATATGTTCAATTACTTATGTTTATTATGTGTCCTATTAATTTATATTATCTTTTCCTCCTTTTTTTTTCTTATAATGTCCTAACTTCTTTTACTTTGTTTCAGTGACCTCTTAGTTCTTCTCCAGAAATGTGATATTTTATAGCTCATCTGTGCTGCCTCCTTAATTTCTTGTTCATTTTTAAAATGAATTGTGTTTTTATTGCAAAAGATATTTAACTTACACTTGTATGCTCCATTTTTTTTCATTAACTTATGTGAATACCATTTTCTATTATATTACAAATCTGAGAGAAAGGAATAGTAACATTAAAAATTGTAGCATACTACTATATACCTATAGCATTCATTTTACCTTCTAGATTTGAAAAATCATACTTCTCAAAATGCTTAAATATATACACATGCATATAAACATAAACAAATCCACTTTATATATCACTTTGGCAAACAATAACTTAGATACACTAAACACAGTATTTTGGAGGCTTGCTGAAGGGTGAGAGAGGAGCTGGCATAGCTATTTAGGTCTATAAGCAGGAAAACTCATGCCTTTCCAGATGTTACTTATGCTGCTGCAACTCCTCTTCTTTTGTCCTCTGGGAGTAAAGACAACAGTTGTGGTCACAGATGGGGTGTGTTTGTCAGCAATAGGACTCTAAAACTCATAAATTTAGAATCAATAACCTCTTCAAATGCAGACTGGGGTAGCTGGTTACTGTGCAGTTTCTTCTTGAAAATGCTGTAGAAATATACGATAACAGAGTATGTCCTCTTGACATGTAGGTGGGTGGTTTTCACTGTTGCATGTGCATGCCTTTACAGGACATAACAATCTTTGCTATAAGGCTTATAATATACCTCTGAAATAAGAATATCAGTCTTCAAAGCCAACAAAATATGTTTTCTAGTATGTTACGCAAAGGGGTATTTTTCAATGTTATCCAATATTCAAAGAAAAGGTCACTGGATTTCTTAACTAGTGTTGATAGAGCAGCCTCATTACTACAAGCTACAAAAAATGTGTAGAAACCCTGAAAAAGACATATAATATTGATTTAATTCCCATCTATCTTTGTTAAGATCCTATCAGGAGATACATTTTCCAAAATTAATCATAACAAATTCTAAATTAATTTAAAAATTATCTCTTACATATATCCACCTTATTTGTGCAGAACACTGAGAATTAAATGTTTTGATGACTCTAAACAATCAGAAGAGTGTTTAATAAGGAAATAAGGATTTGATGCTTATTTATATTGAAGATAGTCAAAAATCAAATTTCAGTTAAGAAGTTTAAACATTTATATTTATTTCTGAAATGATTTCTTCCAAATCACAATTTTCAACATCAATTCTGCTCCATTTGCTCCAATGGTGTTACTCATAAATCTGAATATGAATCAATATTATATGAACAAACCAACGAAAATAATAATAAAAAAGAAAACATAGGGAAAAAAAGCTTTCAAACGATTGGATTGTCAAAAAGTCTTTTTTCTGAAGCTCTCATATGTGAGCACCTCCTCATGAATTTATTCTCCTAATTCTTCCTGCTCTTCCTTTCTGTCACGTTCATTTTCACCTGAGAGCACACTTACTTCCACAACAAAAGCAAAGCAAAACAAAAATATATATTCAAGTGAACAGTAAACAATAATATGTCACTTCAATGCATCTTTATTGTCACAAACACTTACAACTATGATGCAGAATTGTCCTGGAGAGGAAAAGAGTGAGAAATAGTCTAGCAATAGTCATTAAAGTTAATTTTTTGCTATTCAGGGAGTTAGATATGTTAACAATGAATTATTTAAAACTACCTGGGTTTAATGATTATTTATTTGTGCTTTTTTCCCTCTTGTTTGTATTAGATATATATAAGGA
>NC_034410.1:11481128-11519151 GCF_002078875.1 Numida meleagris
GGGGGGGGGAAGCGATTTCTATATTTAGAAGCTCAAGATATCATTTTTCCTACCCTTCAGCAATTTACTTTTTCCAGGTCTCTTCTTTACTTTCAGTAGAAAACAGCACGGACCACAGACTGCATTGTAGCTGTTAAGTATTGACCTAAATAATGACATTTTTGTCTGGTTTTCATTTGATTCATGAAACATGCAGTACAGCTTACTGGGATTTTACATGGAATTTTTTTTTTCCTGAATACACTTAATGAAAAGAGTTTCTGATTATGAATTGTTGATAGCTGGCATAACAATTGCTGACTACTTTAAGAATGAAACCAGCATCTAGCCTATGATTGAGGAGCTGCTCTTTGGGGTCTGTTGGTATTTTTGACTGTATACTTCGTTTCTTTTATTTCCTGATATAGTAATGAATTGTTGCTGATTCTTTCATTCATAAAAGCTCCCCCAGCTTAACGTTGTTGCTTGTTAAACTTACAGTGCTGGGAGAACTCAACCTTGAAAGTAAAGACACATTTTGTTTTAAATGTAAAGGAAGAAAAAAGAAAAAGGGCACTAAATGCAATCACATACCTTTGTCATTACTAACAGAAAGTTTAATTTCTGTGTGTCTTACATGTATTATTTATTGTTTATCCTGAATTTTTGTATTCTCTTCCCATTTTGACATGTCAGTTTGATACATTTTAGCCTATCACCCTTTTTTCTTGTGGAAGGAATCTTAGCGGATAAAGTAATCTTTTATCATTTAGTTGTTCTACTCCTCCTTCACTCCCTGCCATATTATTATTATTTTCTCCCTATTTCACCATTGCTTCAGAGGAAAATAACTGGAGGATATGTTCTGCTTTTAATCTCCCTTTGCCATGTAATTAGAGGATGTGTAAAAGCTGGGGAAAGGAGAACAAAGAAGATCTTGTACCAGCAGGAAAGTCTTATTGAGATACCTAAAGGCACTGAAAGAATCTGGCCAAGATTTTGCTAATATTTTCCATCACATTTATTGACCTCAGCTTTGAATCAGAAAACACCACCTGGATGTACTATCTGTGACATATCTCCAAATAAACATTACCAGTTACCACACACTCAGGGGATTCCCTTACCTTTGTTATAGGAAGAAAAAGCAATAGCAGAAGAATTTATGTGGTGCAGTAAATCTTCCCTTTTGAAAGACTGGAATCCTCACTATGACGTTTCACCCATGGTAACTGATTATTCAGTGTCTGTAGCTGGGGCTATGATAAGCCCCTAAGCAGTGTTGTATTAGTTTTGTCTGGCTCTTATTTACATTGACATTTTCTGACCCATTAAATATAGTAATTGCAGACTAGAAGCTATCTTTTAGCCAAAGTCCTCAGCAGGAATATGTGTATGTCTATGCAGCATCAGGAAAAAGTAATGGTTTATATATCACTAAACTTGAATTAGAGAAGGCTCCTAACCAAAGATCTAACATAGGATTTGAGAAACAAAAGTGCAACTGAGATTATATTCAGTGACCCACATTCAGAAGGCATACGCAGATAAAGCCTAAACCTTTCAGATCCTCCATAGCATCTGAAATGAAATTAAGATGAAATATGGATATAAATATCCCTGCAAACAAATAATGTTCCAATGTATGCTTGGCCTGATCATCTAGGTATCTGTGTTTTACTTTTGTGGGATCTTAAATAAAATCTTTGAGACACTTGTATTGTTAGGAATACTCTGAATGTATCTAATTTCACAATGCTGTCAACCTTTTGTGTAACAGCCTATTCATTAAAAAGCTTATATGACAAACTGGAAAAATGAGTCAAATGGAATCCTGATCTTTTTTTTCTTAGGCTAGGAAGAGCAGTAATTTTCTCTCTTTCTTCTGAGAGAGGTATTAAAAAATGAGGTTCAAGAAAGTCTTCTCTCTTTTTTTTTTTCCAGACATTGTGGCTTCAACTATCAAAACAATGTTGAGAATACAAAGATATCAATATTTCCTGCACTTTCAGTGCAAGACTATAATCCAGTGCAATAAGCAATAAGACTATAATTCAACGCAAGTCTCAAAAGCATTTTATGGTGTTGATCAGATAGAGCCCTGTGACCAATAAACCTCATCAAATCACAACACATACTCAGTCCGGAGAACCTTGATACACTTGGGAACTGGTCCAACAGAAACTGGAGAAGATGTGATAAGAAAAAATACAGGTTCTATATCTAAAGCAATAGAACCATATAGAATAGCAGAGGCTGGTAAGGGACTGGCTAAGAACTGTGTGGAAAAGGTTTGCGTCATGGTAATTATGGAGAAGAATTTCCCAACTATAGGATGAGAAAGGCAGCCTTTCCCATTTGAAGTCAGCAAAATTTCTCCCAAATTCCACACCCATCACTTAGCTCTTGGAACCTTCTTCTAAGAGCTTGAAACAGATTTCCATCTAAGAGCACGGAGAAAGTGTACTTCACTAAGTGCACACAGAAATATTCATATTCAGGTGTGTGTCCCCTTGTTTGTCCCTCTGAGTATAATTCACTTTGCATAGGATACATATTTATTTAGAAAATAAAGACTGACAATTTCAGCCTAATGATTTTCATTTATGTGATGAAAAGTTGTGGTCCATCTTTCTGCTTTCTCAAAAATAGTTCCAAACTAGAACACCTTTAGGAGATACTGAGAGAACCCCTAAGACAGGATAAAACACAGGAAAAAAAAGAAATAAAACATAACACTCAGAACATTGACTGAATCCTAGCCCTACTGCACCTGAATGTATTCCTTTGGTTCTGGATCACTGTATAAGAGAATAATATAACTTACTGCTTCTGGTAAACTAAAACTGCAGAAACATCTTCTGAAATTGAGACAATGTCATTCATATTTTCTCAGTCAACTCTAACTACATTTCACAAAAAAATGCCTCATCTGATGCTAGGGCTGCCTTATTTTATGCAGGAATCAAGTTGAGCCATCGTAATCTTCAACTCCAGGAAGAAGTATACAAAAAAAAAGGTAATTTCTACACTGTCCTCAGTGTGAGAGCTGTATTGTGAAGACTATCAGTCTCCTTAACCACATGATATATCCACTTGCCTACATTCAGATTCACAATCAGCAGTATTTAGAACTCTGGGTGATATCCTAAACTGGTAGGGAACAGGTTAAAAGGGCCCCAGGGCGAATGGTCCTCCTTCACCCATGATAGTGTCATCCATGAGGCAGAGATGATCTGTTCTTTCAAGATAATAAGGGTTCCCTGTGTTATTTCTTCTTACCTCTGCCTTTAGGATATGAAGATTATTTTCACGTCAAAGGCTGTCAGTCATTACAGTCACAAGCTACATTCATCTAAATATTTCTGAAGAAAAGCATACTTCCAGTAAAAACATTGTATCCATACAACTAGGGCTTTCAGGAGGGTATTATCAAAATACAAACATTTACTATTTGTTCTCTTAGCAATCTGACTGAATGAAGGCAACACTTTTTTTTTTTCTTTTTCCCTTCACTGAATGTTGCCTAGCAATATATTACACCAGCTTTGAACAAATCTGTAATAGTAAATATTATGATTTCATCTAACGTTTCAACTATGAAAATAAACTTCATAAAGTGGAGTTCACATAAGAGATACTGGGGTCAAAGATCATTGGAGTAAGCATTCTGCATCCATTACAATATGCTACCCGTAGACAAGGATTATTTATTGGAATATGTTATGACTCATGGCAATTTATAACACTACAGTCTCTGGAAAACTCCATCTTCCAATCTCAGCTAATGGTAAACTTACAGTACATACATTTTGATTAACTGAGGCACAAGTGCATCCCACCAGTTACAGGAGAGTTTTTTCTTACCTTTCCTAAAATTTCATATGCTTACGTTTTCCAGGACAATAAATAAGGTCATATGGAATGAAGCATTTACAATTCTTAGCAAGGCAGCTACAGTGAATAAAACTGTACATGAAAGGTTGTTTGACTGTATATTTAGTTTCATTTTAAAGATTTACACTTATCATTCATGATTTATATGCAACATGTACTGCCACTTGCTGGTCTGTTCTATAAATACCTTAGTAATTTGAATTAAGATAATAGATATCTATGCTTGGTAGATGTATTACAGTTTTGTACTCACTTAAAGTTACACCAAACCATAAAGCCTTTTTGCATTTCAGATTTAGCTAAAAATATGCCCCCATTAAAATAGCAATCATCATTAAAATTGCTTCCTTGATATTGCTGATTAATTTTGCAGTAACAAGTAAGGTTTCTAAAACATAAGTATATTTTTAGACAAAACCTGACAATTTTTTAAGATTCTAGAGAAGTAACTACCTGACATAAAAATCTACAGGACACAATTAGAGAGAGGAGGAAGTTATTTGAAATAAAAATATTTTAATATATACACATGCATAAGAATATAGCCCAAGGCAATTCACTGGTGTTCCTAAGAAAGTTTTAAATGAGTAGTTTTCAGTTTTCACTTCTTTCCAGTGAAACCTGAACTGTGTCTTTCTGAATGTACAGTTTCCTGTTAATCAGAATTCAAGCCTTCTGTCTACTATCATTTCCACCAAAACAAATGCTAGTACAACGCTTATGAGATGCAAGATGGGGATTTGTAATTACTTTCTGGCAAGTGTGCATTTTTAGCCACATGACTAACTTGCATCTTGTGCTCAGTACAACTGTTGTAAAGAGGAAAGGGAATAGCCTGTTCTCAGTGTCTGAGAGACACAGAATAAAAAATAATGGGCTGAAATTGCAGTGAGAGGTATAGACTGTGTATGTTAGGAAACAGTGAAACGCTGGCACAGAATGCTCTGAGAATTCTTGGAATTCACTGGAGACCTTTAAGAAAAGGTTGTCTCTTGGGAGTTACAAAGATATTTACAGGGCACTAAGAGGTAGTATCTTGATGCCATCATTCAGTCAAAGTAAAACACAAATATTCTGAAAGGCAATTAAGAGTCATATAACATATTCCAAAGTAAAGAATCTGAAGAACATCTTGTATGTTTGTTCCATATTCACTTTCATTTACACCTGGAAAAATCTGAAATTTGTCTTCATTTATTACTTTTATTTTATTATTGTTATAATTTGATTTATTGAGTGTATGAGTAGGGTTTCCATGTTTTTATATTGTTTTGTGAATCATTTCTTATTTCCTGTGATACAACAGTTTGTTACTGGATTAGAAAATGTCTTGAAGATCTCTTTCCTCTTATTTGCAATAAACAGCTTGTAAAAGCTGGATTTTCCACAAACTGCTTAAACTATGCATAAAACTCAACTTCAAAAATACATATTCTAGTTTTAAGTCTGAAGACAAGCCAATGACTATAACTGCCAATATTCTCATAGTTCTGGAAATATTAACATAAGCACAATTCTTTAAACTTTGGCACATTCCAGAACTTTTAAAACTAATACAAATACATTTTTACATTTAGATCTTCCATCTCCACTAGAACTCCAAAATGATGGGGGAAGACCTGCATAGGCCAACAAAATATTGTTTTTCTATACAAAAGAACACAATGTCTCCTTAAGGGGAAAGAAGTTCATTGCTTTCTCTTAAGTAACTTATGCACCAGCCAAGAATTTGTTCTGGTTAGCAGCACCTTATGATTTTATTGTTCATGAGCAATGGACATATTATAGTAAACTCTGCTGAACAAATAATAAATAAAGAAGATCACTGGAAGCATAATGGGGCCTGAGGATATGTGTCTGTTGACGTGACAGAGCTTATATGTCAAGCAATTAAATATTGTTCAGCTGACTGTAAGTGCAGATGCAGTCATAAAATATTGGTGATAGACGTAAATTGCAAATAATAGTAGGCTACAGGTTGTCACAGACAACCACTGGGTAGTAATCACCACTGAAATACCATCTCTGAGCCTTCTAAATAAAGAGCAGTTGTAGATTTTTTGAAAGGATGGGGAAAGGGGAAGGCAGAACTTGCAGCAGAGTATTTTAGTGTGTCAAGGAGAGATAGAAATAATCAACTGGGACCTACCTGCCTGCTCTGTACCAGGAGTTTATTATGGACTCACAACTCTCTCCTTGCCCTTCTGAACATTGCAGAAACAAAAAGGAGTGACATCAACTCCCTGAAACAGTCCCAAAGCAGTCAGCACACTTGTAATCAGCTCCATGACTTGGCTCAAGTTCTTCATGGGCATTGCATCCACTCAGTACTGAACCTGCAGATTAAGCCAAATGCAGAGGATGGGTTGATAACTGCCTTACACCCAACACCAACAGAGCAAATTTTGTCTCTCTCTTTCTTCCATACTTTGAAACAAGGAAAAGAGAATAATAAGCATACATGCACTTCCGCCTTCATCGCTGTTCATTCCTCACTCTTTATTGTTCTCCCATCAATGTTCCGCTGCACCACATCTTCACATATGGCAGATAAATGAGATCAATACAGCTGAAGCATTTTTTTAACTCATCAATCAAGAAGATGGAAGAGCCTCATGGGATACACTGCTACTTCAATTTACAGAGAGGTAAAGAAAATTCCCCCACCGTTTATATGAGAAGGAGCTCTGTTCTGCTCTCATCTTGCTGACTCTATCTTTCTAAAGCCAAAGGTGACTTTACTCTCTACCAAATGGCCACGGTGAAGTCTTATTTTTAACACAATTCAGTTAGGCTCTGAATTGAGCTATTCACCCAAAAATGTCCAGTAAAGTGTCACATCTCACTCACAGCAGTTAGTGTATAGTCCCAGCCATCTGAGTAAGAAAAAAGTCTATAACCATTCCATCAGTCTTTAGATATATAAAACTAACATGATTGTTTTGGACAACTGCCTGTATTATTGTGGCAACTGAAAGAAAAAGAGATTCCTTCCCGCCCCCAGGTAAACAATCACTTTTTTACTAGAGAAATCACTTCCTAGAGACTTCTGTTTCTCTCTGAAGTCAGTATGGACTTCTAGGGACAAAGCTGAAGGAGAGCCCTTCCTTTTAAGTGGTGCAAGGTTGGTTAAATGATTTAAATGAATTCCACCAACAGGCTGCTGCTGCTATAAGTCACAGCATGCTTATGCCCAATCCCATACACACACAGCTTTCTGAAAGTAGCTGTAAGAAGTGACAGCTGTCTGGCAAGATACTAGACTAAACCTAAATGTGAGTAGATAAGAAACAAGATAGAGTGATTTGAGAGTTTGAAGAAAAAAAAAAAAAAAGATCTATTTTATGCAGTATATTATACCATTTGGGGCTCAAAGCAACATTTGTGTGATCTCCCTCTTGTCAGTATCCCTACTGACAAGAGAGGAAATTTCAAATAGATTCTTTCACGGTGTTTTTCAGACATGTAGTGAAAATGTTCAGGTGTTCATCTAACACTACTGCCCTTCTATTTTATTCTTCCTCAAAAAAATTAAAGCAAAATTTTATAAAGAGAAACTCTATCTTCCAAGCATCAAACATGGGGTAAAATTGTTGTTTCAGTAAGGTTTCTCAGTTATCTGACTTAAAGCCTGGACAAAACTTAACCAAACCAAAGTGTCAGGTGGAAATCAAGATCATGAACTGATTAGTGGTGTAGATTTAGATGGAACATTTTGGGGTTGTGGAAGGTATTATGCCTGGCAATGTCTTTTTCATCCTCAAGAATTCCCTCAAGGAGGAATCTTCTAATATTATCTTGTTAACAGTTTTCATCATGAATTGCCATTATTACTTATTTGTTTCATAAGAGAAGTTAGAAATTATTTATCATTTTAAAACAAAACAAAATAAAACAATAAAAATAGACAAATCTCAGAGAAGTGCTTAACTGCCAATAATGCTTAAAAGCAATGTAAAAGCAGCATTACTGACAATGAAAAAGGTCTAATGAGGGGCTTTGTGATTGAGATGTAAGTTGTCCTTTCTTTTCACCATTTCTGTTGTTCAGTATTTTCTGAACAAAATTAATTAAGAATCTTTGGAGAATCTTGGGTGATAGGCTGTTTATTGATTATAGTTAGTTCTTCTGTTTGCCATGCTTGCAGTTCTTTGAGACTTATGCTTTAATTTGCAGGAATGGTAGTGATTGTCCCGTGTAATGATTAATAGAGTATTATTAATATTTCTGAAAACAATTACATTGTAAAAGAATTTTTAATAGGATATTGGTACTAATGGGTATATTTTCAGCGGTTTCAATAAGTTTAAGCCTCACAGAACAGTGCAAATATGAGGCGTAAGTGACAAAAAACAGAGAGATGTAAATAATAGCTGGTCAAGTCCTATACAGTATTTCTATGTTGATATTTTAGATTTACTTCAAGATCACATTAACTGGATTTAACTACAGAAACTCTCCACAACATATTTAATACCACATAACAAAACCATTTATATTTTTTTTTCCAAGTGGAGTATCCTTAGGGATAGATTCCATGGAATCACAGAACCAGAAAATATATTCCAAACATTTTTCTTATTATGAGCCACAGAAGGCAGGAATCTGTTCAAAACGACTTGAACAGGGGAGATGGGAATCTGTCTGGTGGGCATTCTTTCCCTCAAGAGCTGATCTTGGAAAGCATACTCTCTTACCAATGTCTTTATAGCTCAAATATTTGTTAATTGGTCTGAGACGAATTTTAGTTCTAGTTCTTTACAATCTACTGGCAAATGTCTGTCCAGAGCACTTGCACCTGGTCAATATACCTGAACTTCTTAAAAGAATATTACTTTTTAAACAGCATTTTTCAGCTCTGAACATGAAAACATTTTCCCTTATTCTCCTTAATAATCTTCAAACTTAAAAGACATCTTTATCACAAAAGTTGTTGCTACTTAAAAAGGAATGAGTTCTTCATTTTAATCTGCCATTATCCTTGAAGTCTGATGATAGCAGTACTGCTCTACAGCTTATCACCAATGGAACTTCATAAAATTAGTGGGTAGTAATCCCTCTTATTTTTTATATTTGCCAAATGCTGCACTCTGGTGCATATCAGGCATCCATTGTAGAGAAAGTCTCTAATTAAATGTTCCATTAAGTTTTATTTTCCAAGAAAGTTATTGAACTTTGCTCCAATCATTATTAAGTTTGTAGAGACCAGATTGTCTCTATGTAGTAAGTGTATGTTGAAAAGTCAACAGGCGCGAAATATTCTTGTGATTAATATATATTAAAAAAATGCACTGAGAAACAATGTTTAAATTAGGTCTTATTACTAAGTTATAAGAAGATCTGATGTCTATCTCTAGGAATTAGGAAATCAGCTTACGCTCCTTATAATATTCCTCTTAGTAAATTTCTGTCTCTAATTTTCTCTGTTTGGAAAGAAATATTTCCAAAGAGTTATGCTGTAACTGATTGTTCTTAATAGCACTATAAAATGCCTAACAGAGCTCTTTTATCCCAGGGCTTTAGTCAAGCACTGAAGAATCTCTTTTCATAGTCCAAACAGACATTCTGTTAAACAAAATTTTGCAGTGGGAGCAGAAATAGCTGAGTAGGTACCAGGCTACCACATGGAGAAATAAGATCATGAAGAATTACTATGGCAGAAAGTCTGCTAATTATACTTTTTTTTTTTTTTTTTTTGCTGTGAATTTACTCAGCAATAGATTTTTAATGCATAAAAGTCTCCACGCAAATCCTCTCTTGATGGAAAGTAAGAAATTTCATGAGCTGAACAAGCTGTAGGTAAGTGAAATCTTGTCCAAGGAAGCAAAGGTAGGTGCATCTGAGAGCAGCCTTGTAACTGAAGGGAAGGGTTTTCTCATCTTATGCCCTGATGAGCCTCTTCTAAGTTTCTCCTTTTCCTTGAATTGCTCATTTATGCTGTCTCAAAAAGAAAAAAAAAAAAACAAAACTGTAAAGAACATCAGCTTTTCTCCTCTGCTGTTGTTTCTGCCTTTGCTTCCATCTGGTTCTAAGAGACAGTCTCATTTTCTTAAACTCTTGGAAGTGAAATGAACCATCTGTTTCATGGGAGGGTGAGTCAGTGTGAGAGCTCCATATCTGTATTAAGAACTCTTAGAAACATGTATGAACAAACATATGATGCTTGCAGACTATATTAGATTTCATTATTATAGCAGAGGAAAATATCTGCATTTCTTTCAAATATTTTTCAGTAGATTTTTACACTCACCATTTGTGTTTTTATCTTTGAGCTATTAATTGTTCTGTTGTAGTTATCATTTGACGTATATGGTTGTAGTTTAGAGATACTGATAATTAGTTTGAATCAGTTTGGCATTTAAAACGTTTCACTGAAGTCTGTAATCCAGTCTTCCTTTGATTGTGATGCAGTTGGATGTAGTCAACAACCACAGTTTCTTCGCTGCTCCTTGAGCAATGCATTACAATCGCAAAACCCAGTGGGGAGAGTCACAGGGAAAGAGGATAGACCTCACAGGGACTAATATTTATCAGTTCTAGAAGATCCTAAATTAGCTTGTAGATAATCTCACTGGCTAAACACCCTGAGAGAGCTATGGTGACAAAAACGTCTGCTTTCTTTTTGGCAGCTGAGTACCACCTGTAATTTAACAGCAACAGATGTCTCAGCTGTATCCACTTTATTTCACAGTGGATAAAAATAAAGTTAGTATTAGATGAGAAGAACCAGATAAGTAATATGTGATTAAATATAAACCATACAGTTGAGTATTTTGTACATTTTGTATATACGAATCTCTATATAAACAGTTGAATTGCCTAAGAGTACCCAGGACTCTTTTCCTTCAGCCATTCAGTCACTCAGGTGAAATAATCTATTTCAGTTCAACCTTCAACACTTACACTAGAAAGTTATTTATTTGTGAGTGGACTAGCTAGTAGATACTCAGCTCTCTACATTTCTAAATAGCTTTCTATTCATCCCTTCAAGAAATGAAGGACTGCAGTAGAGGGCCACACGTCTTAAACAATGTAGGGAAATTGCTAGCTTTATTTATAACTGTAACGAAACAATTAGGCTTTAAATAATTTAACCCATCACAGACAAATACAATTCCAGATAAAGCAATATGATTTTGAAAGACGTTGGCTACCAGCAGTAAGTATGCATCAGCTTTTGTGTCCCTTTCATTCAAGATGTTCCTCACATACCAAGCACACTTTTCTTTTAAGGTTTGTATGGAACAACACAGAAATCACTGAGAATAAACACTGCAGGAGGAGATTGGTCAAGCCAGGATAAAGCAGAAAAAATCAGCCTCATGTCTAAACCATTTTTAGTCTTATGAACATTAGACAATTGACATAGTTTATACGCTCTGTCCAGATATAGTAAAACTCATTTGGTTATATTCATAGTGGGAAATATCTACTTGGTGATGATTTAATGCTGTTCTGAGTGATATTTACTATTCTATTCACCATGACAGTGATGTAATATCTTTCCAAAGCAGCAGTGCTTAATACAGTCTATGGACACCATGTTAGGGAGAAAAAAGACCATTTCGATTGCTGGGACTCTGCATGATTTCTAGAGCAAACAATAGCTCATTTATTCCCAGTAAAGTTAAAATATTCTATTTCTATTTTATTCCATAAAAGGCAAAACTGAAATGAGCACGAAAGAGGATCCAGGAGTCTGGATGAGTGAAACATCAGCGTAGAAATGATGTACAACACAGTGTTAACCTGTGGATGTCAAACTG
This sequence comes from Numida meleagris, assembly GCF_002078875.1. Classification (NCBI taxonomy): domain Eukaryota; kingdom Metazoa; phylum Chordata; class Aves; order Galliformes; family Numididae; genus Numida; species Numida meleagris. The sequence continues at coordinate 11,492,771 of NC_034410.1, forward strand.
CGAACACATGGAACAGTTTCTAGAAACAGTTTGGCCTTTTTACCCACGATCTTATCCAAAATGAATCAAGACTACACTGGCTGTGCTTTCAAATACTTACCTTTCAAGACACAGCATGTTTCTTTTCTTCACTTCCAAGCATGCAAGCTGCTGCTTTGTGTGCAGCTGTCACGGTGCAATTTGCTCCAAGTTTGTGCTTCAAGCTCCATCTCTCTGTCCAGGTGTGAGTGGCCTCACTACAGACTTCAAAGATAATATTATTGCTTTTTCCTCTTTCAAATATGAACACTATCATTTATTTGTAATACCAAAGTTTAATTTTCCCTTCCTCACATAGTTTTCTGGTCACAATTTCTGTAGTTACTTTGTTTTTCATGGAGGCAAAATGATGAAAACTACAACTGTTTTAGATGTACATGTGTATACGGTGTATATGTGTATACATGTGTACAGATATTCATGTAGTGATGAGCCAGAGAGCAGCTGTAAATCAACAACTGTACTTTGCAGTTGTAAGGCTGGTACCTTTCTAATAAACCCTGGGACACGTTCACTGGTGGTAAGAGAGGAAAAAACTTTTACTAACACAAAATAATGGACTGCTAACAGGTGAAAAAGCATGCATTTACAAAATGAAGGGAGTTGTTGATGTTGTTTGTTTGTTGTTGTTTTGTTTTTGTTTGGTCATTTGTTTCCCTAGAGCTCAAGCTGTCTGGCTGAACATGACTCTGCAAATTCCTGTAATAGCTGACTTGCACATTCAGTGTTTAAATCCCATCCAACGTACTCACAATTTGCCTGATAACTACTGTGCTGACCACATGTCTGGTATGTGTGAAACTGTCCAAACTGAGGATAGAGAACTACCAGTCTAAAACAGATGATTAATGTCAGAGTGAGTGAAGAGCTTAATAAGAAGTGAGCCAGTTGGATCCTGTCCTGGTATTAAATAATGGCAAAGGCCTTAATGCATTTTGGGCATTTTATTTTACTTTACTTTTCCCTATCAGAACAATTCCTTCTCTGTATTGTTTTTACTGCCCTCTATGATGTTTTACACAAATATTAATAATTTCAACAAACGCTGCTTGATAAAAGGAGATGTAGTCCAGGCTGGTGACATTCAGTCTCTGAGAAGCTGAACACACATGCACAAAAGTGACCTTCTACATTATTATATTTTTAATGTATGATTTTTCTTAACTGTACATTTATAAGCTATTCTCTGATTTTATTTCAGTTTTAGGGTTCTGTTCATGTGACTTGAGCCTTATTTATCTCAACCAATCATATGAACTCTAACTTGCATTAAGAATCTCACAGACAGTAAACTCATTTTTCAGTAATTTTTCTGATCTTTAGTTCTTTCTCTACTATGTTCAGTGTGAATCTGACTTTCACTTCTTTTTTTTAAGACCACTTAGTTTTCACTAAACATGAAACGATCATACTCTCTTGTTTGGCAAGTGTCTGAGTGGGAGTTATTTTTTCACTAGGGTATTTTTGTTTCTTGTGAATTTGAGAGTATGCACACTGTGTAACTAATGGCAGCAGTTTCAGTTGCCCTCACTCTGCTAGACAGCAAGCAGCATCAAGTGCTGAGTTTCATGGATATATTCCCCAGTTCAAAAATCTCTGTCATATACCTGTCCATTGCTATTACAACATGCATTTCTTCTTCTAGCTGTCCTCCACCATGCTGGCCCAATGGGCCTGTCTGGATTTGCATATCAAATAGGTTTACTTTATTCTTGAAGATTTTAGGCAGTTTGCAGTAACCATTACCTGCCCACCTTTTTCAGGAAGAGAAAAAGTGGGGATAATTTTGAATGCTTTACAAAGAATGGCTCTATGTTGGCCATGCTGTCAGTGATGTACCGCTCACTTTGAAGAAAGAAAACAAATTTAGCTCCTGTACATATTTTCATTGGTCACAAAGGCTATGCTTTTTGTGTTCAATCCAAGTCAAGCTTATATCATTCTCTAGGGGAAGAAAATGGACAGGGAAATATCAACATTGTCTTACTCTTGAGAGGTAGGGTTCTTCAAACTTAACCCAGAAAAATCTAATTTAGGAGTTGGTATTTCTCCATTGACTATATAAAGGAACTAGGCTCTGGTTTGTAGCACTTGGGAGCTTAAAAATAGTTAGATATCTGCTCTCCACCAAAGTATACAACTGACTTCCTTCCAGCAATAACAGAGCTCTAGTGGACACTTTAGCTAGTTAACCCTTCTGTTACCAAGCTGCTGCTCCACCCTCACATGTTTTTTACACACTTACACTTCAATGGGAGGCACATGTGGCAAAAGAAACATGAGTTCTGGTTCACATAAGAAGAATCACTAGAAGCCAGTAAGTAAGTACCTATCTGGATGGAATTTTTATTGGAGCAAACTTACTTGAGGATTTATGGATAAAATTGTCCCTTATTTTCTTTCTGTTTTTGTCTTGTCTGCCATTATGATACTCTGTATCATAACATAACAAATGTCTTATTTGAAAAGTTTATTTTAGCAGTTTCTAGGCACAGATAGGGGACCTTTAAAACAAAGTGAAATTTGGAAGAGGAGGAGGGATACAAGAGTTGATATTATCCTTTCAATTTAAAACCTTAGAAATTGTTCCTCTAAAGGGAAAGCTTGAAGGTGAATTCTGTAAAGTGTGCATTAGGCCATGTAGCAGATAACAGGATTAACCCAGGATTTCAGCTTTGGCTTTCTACCCTGCACAAAAAAAGCTCAAAATCTTGTGAAAGACAGCAAGGAGCAAAAGTCTTGCCCCTGCCCTGCAGGAATGAGGGGAGCAAGTTAATATGACAGAGCTTTCCCCAGAGAACAATTTTCTCACAGCTGTATAGATTACTGATTTAATAGATTTTCATGGTGAGAGGAGATTTTATAATACCTTCACCTGTGAGGTGAGCATGCTATTTATATATGGATAGTACCATTTCCCTGGCAATGCTTCTTTCACTCCAGGAAGCAGGAGTCTGCAAGAAGGTGGAGGAGGAGAAGGCAGTCAGAGGCAGCCTGGTACAAAGTGTGAGGACAGAGCAAGAGGACAGCACCTGAGCAAAGGCCCCTTTTCACTTTCTCTGTCTGCTCTGGTCATGCTCTCCCATTACCTAATATCTTCTCTCTGGTGACAGCGAGAGGACCTGAAAGAACAGCATGGAGCTGTGTCAGGGAAGGGTGAAGGTAGATAATAGGAAAAGATTCATCACCAGAAGGATGCTGAGCACTGAAACAGGCTCCCCATGGTAGTGGGCACACCCCCAAGCCTGCCAGAGTGAAGGAGTGTTTGGACAATGCTTCCAGACACAGGATTTGAATTTTGTGTGGTCCTGTGTGGAGCCAGGAGTTGGACTTGATGTTCCTCATGGGTTTCTGCCAACTCTAAGTATACTATGATTCTATTATGTAATTTCATGATTCCATGATTCTGCAATTCTGCGATTCTATGATTCTATTATTCATTATTTTAGAAAGATGGTTAATATTTCAGTAAGCCTAGAAAATAGTAGAATATATCACTTTATGTAATTTTCCACTACTGTGAAAAGTTTGTCTGACTTTATATATGAGTTCTGTTCTGAAAATAATGTCTTCTACTTTATTATGTTGGCCCACAATGTCAGAGGTAGATGTTGGTAATATGGCAGTAGAGGCTGAACCTTCCCACCAATATGCCATTACATTTTGTTTCCACGTGACAGATGGCAGCAGAGCGGTATTCTAACACAATGGTGTCTGATATGGAAGTGCATATGAGGCAAAGTTGTGGAAATGAATTTCTCCATGAGGAAAAAATGGCCCCGCTGACATTCATCAATGCTTACTGAAAGATTATGGAGACCAAACAGCGGATCTGAGCACAGTGAGGCACTGACTGGTGTGTTTCAACAGCGATGATACTGACATGAAAGACAAGCCACATTCCAGACAGCCATGCACAGTTGTCACACCATGAAATGAAGAATCTTTTAATCAGCTCATCCACGTAAGGTGATGAATTATGTCCAGGGAACTGTGTACAGAGCTGAATATCAGCTCTTAGGAAACAGTGATGGTAATGTTGGAATACTGTAAAGTTCGTGCCAGATGGGTCCCACAAATGCTCACACAGGAACAGAACGAATGCTAAACCACTTGAAGAGAGTCCTCTTGGGACTGGTGCTCTTCAGCATCTTTATCAGTGACATAGACAGTGGGATTGAGTGTACCCTCAGCAAGTTTGCAATTGACACCAAGCTGAGTGGTGCAGTTGATACAACGGAATGGAGGGACACCATCCAGAGGGACTAGGACATGCTTGAAAAGTAGGCATATGAAAATCTTATCAGGTTTAAAAAGGATGAGTGCAAGGTGTTGCACTTGGATTGAAGCAAGCCCAGATATGAGTACAGACTGAAAGAACTCATTGAGAGCAGCCCTGCAGAGGACTATGGGGGTCTGATGGATGAAAAGCTGGACATGAGCCAGCAGTGTGCTCTTGCAGCCTAGAAGGCCAAGTGTATCCTGGACTGCGTAAAAAGAGGAGTGGCAGTGGGGTGAGGGAGGTGATTTTCCCCTCTACTCTGCTCTTGTGTGGCCCCATCTGCAGTACTCTGTCCAAGCCTGGGGTCCCCATTATGATAAGGATGTGTAGTTGTTGGAGCAGGTCCACAGGAGGGCCACAAAAGTGTTCCAAGGGGTCGAGCACCTCTCTTATGAAGACAGGTTGAAGGAGCCAGGCTTATTTAGCTTGAAGAGAAGGCTCTGGGGAGACCTCATTGTGGCCTTCAGTTACTTGAAGGGTGCTTACAAGCAGGAGGGGAATCAACATTTTACATGGTGTGATAGTGATAGGACAAGGAGGAATGGCTTTAAATTTTTAAATTAAAAGAGGAAGGATTTAGGTTAGCTGTTAGGAAGAAATTATTTACTCAAAGGGCAATGAGACGCTGGCACAGGCTGCCCGGAGAAGTTGTGGATGCCCCATTCCTAGTGGTGTTCAAGGTTAGGTTAGATGGCATTCTGGGCAGCCTGATCTCGTGGTTGCCAGCTCTGCTCATGGCAGAGGGGCTGGAACTAGATGATCTTGAATGTCCACTCTAGCCTAACCCATTCTATGATACTATAATAGTTCAAGAAGTTAAAAGAGATCAGCATTAAAATGGTATGACATACAGGTTTAATATTAATCCCTATTCTTACTTTTTTTTGTTGTTGCTGATGCTTCCTTAAGAGGAAAACAGGCACACTGAAAGCAGCTTTGAACGATGTTTTGTCCAAGGTTTACACAGGTATGAATACCTGCTTGTTTCAAATTTCCAGGCTTCTTTAATCTTGGTATCTGGAAAAAGTCACTCTTCCATCTTCCAAAACCAGTGTTTGTGTTCCTTTTTCCTTTATTTTTTTTTTCCTCAGTGTGGCAATATCTACAACACAGGTCCAAATACAGTTCTTAATGGTATAGGCATGTTCTATATCTATGCATACTGTAAGTGTACTGTGCAATATAACACTGATTAACTACAAGATGAACCATTTCCAGGCAAAGGACTAGCATAGAACCTCTAATCATTTAAACCCTATTCAGAAAGCTTAAGTATGAAAATTTTGTATAAGAATGATTTTTAGAAAAAGAGAATATCTACTTTAATACTTTGTGAAGTAGTAATAAATTTCTGATGCATATTTATGTGTCTTGTGGGGCTGATAAGTTTTATGGGAAAGGGAGGAAATCTAGTGGTATCTGAGCAAAGCTATCAAAAGATATTATAGGTATTATCCCTTCAGAATGACTTGTGTTTCAAGCATGCTGGGGGTTTTTAAGGGAGAGATATATTTGATTCTCTTGTGTAGAAGAGAACATAATGCTTCAAGCTGCTGGGCCACTCAAATTGCAGCTTTTGTGTAATAAAAAAATATCTGTGATTTCAAGCTGTTTGATTAGCAGATAGAAGATGGGAAAAAAAAGAGGAAAAAAACATTGGAGGAAATAAAAACATTTTATTTGATACAAATGTTATATGCTTTAGAAGACAGTTTGGTTAAAATTAATTAAAAGAAAGATAATGGGGGGCAGTGAGAAAAAAAAAGCATATTCAATAAAATATTTAGGTTTTTATGAAAGAAAAATAAATTAAAAATTTTTGTTTGTTTGTTTGCTTGTTTTTCCCTCCTAGGTTTTTAATGCTTCTCATTAAAACTTCTCATGTTTCTCATGTGTTGATAAGGGCTTGGCCAGACCAGCAGAGCCCTCTACCAGAAACTCGGGAAAAGGCACAGCAGTTGCCCCCCTCTACTGCCTCTCAACATCTGTCAGGATGCTTCTTCCTACTCCTGAAATACTGCTTATTTGACTGTAGAGAAGCCATCTGTGACTATACACAAAATCATATCTTGCCAAGACAGTCTGGTTTCTGGTCAGTGTACTCCCACATCATGAGCATGTAAGTGAACATATTGCCCCAGCACAGCACCTCAGAAGAAGTTCTTATTCTTCAATTTATAAAACACATGAACAGAGAGTGGCTATTTTCATGTTCTTCAAGTAAAGCTTTTAAAATCTTTGTAGCATTCTAAAGTAATGGTTACACATAATTATACATGTCAGAATTTTGTGGAAAGGACAAGTTATTTACACTTGTAATATATACTTAATATTTATGATGAAGAAATTCAGAACTTGAGGAAAATTAAAAAAAAAAAAAAGAGAAGAAATATAAATGTAGCAGAGCCACTGTTAATTATCTGACATAACCTTACAAAGCACCTCAATGCTGCTCCACAAGATTTCTATCATTTCAATTCTGGTCCCCTTTTGAAGTGAGATTGATAACTGCATCAAATTCTATGGCATTTCTGTGGTTTTTGTAGATATGTACCAGAATAAGGCAACCAAATTCATTCCCACAGCTAACCTAGGACAAGATGAAAACACCAAGGTATTTAAGCAAGAAAGGATTGAATGTTAATCCTCTTCAGTTCTTGGCTGCCCCTCCAAATACCTGCTATTTAATACAGGAGAAAATCAAAGATCCCAATAAATGGCATTACAAATTGAGACTGTAGAAGAATGGCTATCTGGATTCAAATGAATAAAATGTTCCATTGCAAATTATAATACACATCTGCTGCAATAATTTGTGTCAATCAAATCATCCTAAAGAAAACAGTCAATAACAAGCTTCTATAGTCAATGGGCCATAGTCATTTCTGATGTGATTCCTCTGAGGTTAATGGAGTTGGAAGGGCAATGGGCTTAGCTTTGTATAAATAAAACATAATAGGGAAACAGTATACCATCTGGAAAATAAATGGAGGAAACAGAGGGAAAAAGCTAATCTTACACATCCAGGGTTTCAATTTCTCCTTTGGTATCTGTACTATCTAATGAGCAGCTGCATCAAGTTATCACTGGTTTTCAGGAAAACAGAATCTTATTTCAGAGTAGCCCACAGGTCTGAGCATTACTACAGCTGTAAAAGACTCTCTTCCAGCTCATTAATTTCCCCTGATCTTTCTGTCCCTCTCTGACTTAATAGATTCCTCTTCCCTTCTTTAAAAGGAATATTGTCCCAGGGAAACATTTCTCTTTAATGCACCCTACGGCTTAGTTTTTTCAGACATTTCCTGGTCTCCCAAGGAAAATATTTCCCAGAGACCTTTTACTCATACTACAATAACATATTCCCTTATGAGCTCTGAATCATCATCCTTTAAGTATACATTTTCTGATCCTTTTGTTCTGCTTTCCCATAGACTGATGAAGTGACTGTAACTCCAAAGTTTACCTTCTTATATTTTTAGCAACTGTTCTCAATAAACTCACCCAAAATTTAGTATTTCTTTTTATATACTACTCCAGTGGTGGATACTACCTATCCACCACAGTTACTGCTCTTGTATCCTACAGCACTGTTGTCGTTTAAATAATAACTGAACCAACAGTATTTCTATAACTATACATACATATATAATATGCAGAGATTTTGTCTCGGGAGAGCATGCAATTTGTGTCTGTCTTATTATTCCCTTTTTCTGTTTATCTATGTATAGTTATCTTTGTACATATAAATGTGCATATATTCCCCAATTAAATTAACAAAACTTGTAGTAAGCTCAGAAAATAACATGCAGGTATTTTATGATCTGGGGTTCATATGAATGGCAATAGATATAAACTGGTATATTTTACTTACATTGAATCTTAGAGGAAAATTTTGCAAAATTTAATATATTACAGAAAAATAACTGATTTGCAGGATATTTCAACCTTGAAGGAATTCTACAAGAAGATCCAATCCCTGCATGTGAAATTAAAGAGAGCTTTTGATCTCAGAAATAGTCAGTTCTAACAGAATGTTCTTAAAACCATAGAGAAAATATTTTCTACATTTCAGAAGCATACAGATATGTTACATTTCTGATGCTGAATGGTATTTACTCCAGATAACTAGAGAGATATAGGATACAGACTTTGCTCCTCCTTTGGTGATCCATATAATCAATAGAGAGGAATATGCATTTCTTTTTTAGGGTGTAATTCATCTTACCTAGTGTAGTTATCTACCTTATGGTAAGATTGATTTAGCCTTTAATTTTTATTGACCATATTTCCTAGATCTCTGTTGACTATAGAAGAAATCCGTGGTACCTATATCAGATTTAATAAAACAAATCCCAACAATAAATTATTATCCCCACCTGTCTCATACGAAGAAGAATTATTTCATTGGAAAAGTTGGAAATAAAGCCAGCATGACTTGCCCAGGCAGTGCAGAAAACAAGTGATTCACCAGTGGATTATCTCATCTGAATCGACCTTGAGTACATGCTTAGAGAATGTTGTGATGAGGGTGACATTATTTTAAGTTTAATTTTAATCATAGATTCTGAGCACATTTTTCCAAAATCACGGGACAATATTCCTGTAGAAGTAGTGATCTTAAGATCAATGACTTGATGAAGCTCTGTCTGAAACTATATTTGAAACAACTAAATCATTCTTACCCACTTCATGTAGGATTGATATAACATGGCATCCATATCCTGCTCTAGTTTATCGCACGCTGCTTTTTCACTCTCCAAGAATTCAACGGGATTTCAGAATTGAAAATCTTTGTGAGATTCTGGAGATGATGGTATAAGTGCTAAATGTTCCACAGATGTTTTTTCTGAGATTTCAGAAAAGTTTGCTATTGATGCTTAAACTTATATTATTTTCAGATGATCTGAAAAATAATCCTGAGAAAAAATAGCCCCCAGATCTCTGCCCCCATCCCAATGTCAATTTATGTCTGAACTTTGGAATCAAACAATATTCCACAAAGTTTAGCATGTGCAAACAGTACAGCCCTAATCTTGAGAAATTCCCAGTCTAAAATCATGCTGAATGCCATAAACCAGGCCAAATTCTGAGACTGACACAGTTCAGTTGATCTGGATTATGTCTGCATTCAGTGGACACACAAGCTTTCCCTTCTCCAGAATCAGTCACTTTACACTGTAAATAAGAACGTTATAGAGATAACGACTGACAGATGCCCCTTCAACCAGCAGTCATAAATCAATCCATTCAATGAAAAATATATTTTTTTTATTTTAAGGCATTTTTCCAGCTAAAGTTAACTCTGTTGAGTTTTGCCAGGCTGTATATGGTGAAAAGGCTGCCAAGGCAGCGCACATGTTTTTCTGCAGACTTTCTGTTCCCAGTTACGTTGTGTTTCTGAGGTTGTAGTTTGGCTTTGCCACTCAGCCCACACCCATCGTGCTGATCTCTCGCAGAACAGCTGCTCAGTGCCAGTTCTACACTGGCTGTATATCATGTGGCACTGACAGCAAGGAGGCACTGACAGAGCAGACATCTGAAGCTGGACCTGGGGTATATTTCCTTGCATACCATCCGTGGGTACGGATATCACACAGCCCTCTGTGGTTAAAGACCTGCTTGCTCATTTCCCAGCTATACATGGATGAGTAAAAACAGAAAAACAAACAAAAAGAAAAGAAAACAAAAAAAAGAAAAGAAAAGAAAAAAGAAAGAAAGAAAGAAAAAGAAAAAGAGAAGGAAAGAAAAGGAAAACAAAAAAAAGAAAAGAAACTGTACAGATAAATACTGCATTACTGTACTGACATAACAAATTATGATTGGAGAGGGTCCAATTAATACTTGTTTCCCTTTCTGAGCTTATTTCTGTTTAGCTACAAATACTAATACAACAAAAAGACACAGACTTGCTTAAATAGAAATTAAGAAGCAGTTAACGTTCTTTTCTGTTTAAATCAAACATGTCTCCTTCTTTGGCCTGGCAAATGCATACAGTATTGTACTGCACTTTGGTCACAACAACCTCAGGCAACCCTGCAGGCTTGGGGAGGAGTGGCTGGAAAGCTGCCTGATGGAAAGGGACCTTGGTGTGCTGATGGACAGTCGGCTGAATATGAGCCAGCAGTGTGCCCAGGTGGCCAAGAAGGCCAATGTCATCCTGGCTTGTATCAGGAATGGTGTGGTGAGAAGGTCTAGGGAAGTCATCCTGCCCCTGTACTCGGCATTGGTGAGGCCCCACCTCGAGTACTGTGTTCAGTTTTGGGCGCCTCAGTACAGAAAGGACATTGAGGCACTTGGAGCCGGTCCAAAGAATGGCAACAAGGCTGGTGAAGGTCTTGGAGAATATGCCCTATGAAGAGAGACTGAAGGAACTGGAGCTGTTTAGTCTGGGGAAGAGGAGGCTGAGGGGAGACCTTATTGCTCTCTTCCAATACCTGAAAGGTGATTGCAGTGAGAGCGGGGCTGGTCTCTTCTCAGTGGTGACAGGTGACAGGACAAGGGGAAATGGCCTCAAGTTGTGCCAGGGGAGGATTAGGTTGGATGTCAGGAAAAACTTCTTTCCAGAAAGGGTTGTTAAGCACTGGAACAGGCTCCCCATGGAAGTGGTTGAGTCACCATCCCTGAATGTGTTTAAAAACCATTTGAATGTGGTGCTCAGGGACAATTTAGCGGTGGGTTGTTAGAGTAGTATGGTTAGGATGCGGTTGGACTTGATGATCTTGAAGGTCCTTTCCAACTTGAGCAATTCTATGATTCTATGATTCTATGATTAGGTAAAATGCATGTGATCTGCTAATGCAAAAACTATTAAAATATTTTGTGAAATTCTGTTTCTTCCTAGAAAAGACTGGAAAGACCACTTTGTTTAATAAAGCTATTTTTGCAGACAGTGTCAGATTCATACTTCCCAAGAAGCACCAGCTCAGTCAGATCCAGATAGCCTGGAGTTTGAGTCACTGGCTTAATTTTTAGAAAGAGATTTAACTGTTCACATCTCATGTTTTACAGGAAAAGCTGAAGCAAGCCCACAAGCACTGCTTTTCAGGTAACCCAAACTGAAAGGAACATGCTGCGTGGAAGATGGTTATGGTTTACTTGGAGCCTGCTGTGTCATTCAGGCTGAGCCTGAGGCTGGCCCGTGTGAACAGCGGCATGGCAGTAAGTCATGGTGTCAGCCTGCTGGGTTAGAGGGGCCTCTCTCAAGTATCTAAATACAGCCAACATTTCCAAGCCAACACTAAATAATCCCCTTTTTTTCCTTAGCTGTATTCTCATTTGGTTAATTAACTTTATTTTCCTTTGCTTTGTTTGCAGACAACAGGAAACTATCCTCCTCTGAGTCAGGTTATTGATGTTAAAAGGGAAAACAAATTGCTGAGGTTTTTCTTCAGAGAACTTCAAAAAGAAATGGCTGAAGCAAAGCACTGAGCTAACTGTATTTTCTCCAAGCTGACACTTACATCTTTCAACATACTTATCATTTTAGAAGCACTAGGATGTTCTAATTTTAGCTGTGAGATGAACATCATTTTTAAAAAATATATACAGCCCAGGCCCGTGTGCTGCCTTCCTATTCACACAGCCAGGCCATTGGATGGGACACATGGCACACCATCACCTTCTCCTGACAGCATCTCTCATCCACTCACAACCAGGCCCATCTCACCAGGCAAGATGAGGTAGACTATGAACCCCTCTCTGAACATAAAAAAGGAGTTTCAGTGCTAGCACCAGGGCAAATTAATCTCTCCCTTGTTGTTCTCTGGTTATCAATGTGTTTTCTCCTAAACCTAATCATTCCAGCTACAAGGTTTGTTTATTTGAGAAATGACTTTAGCTCTGGCGCTGTCATTCAGAAGAACTTTACAACAGCCAAGATATAGTGCTACTATATAGATTAACATTATGCAATAATAAATGTCAGAGATGGACTTAGCTTCTCAGAACATCCCTCATTAGTTTACAATTAGCTACAAATAAAGATTTCTGGGGGGTGAGACTGAAGTTAGAATCCATATTTCATTCTCTTAATTTAAGTAATTGTTCGTACTTTTTTCAGATTTTTTTCTGTCTTTTTCTGGCTGTTATTGTTAACATCAATAAATTGAAAAATAGTTATTAGCCTTACCTTCACTTATTACTTATCATTTATCCAGAAAATATATTCTGGCATCTCAATTTGTAGGGAATTAATCAACTGTTTCAAACATTATCCTGGATATTACTTATATACAATGCTTTTCTTTCCTGTTTTCAGTACTAGTTCATTAAGTACAAGCAGTAGCTAGTTTCTTTCACATGTTAGCAGTGCTTTATTTACCTCTTCAGCTGTCTGTCCACTGTAATTGCTCAAGAAGAGTTTATGTAACACAGAATATGGTAAAAATTTATTTGTGGATAATCTTAGCTTCAACTAAATAAAGTGGATAGACTCTTTATAAATAAAATAAGCAGTGACAGAAATATTAGCTCTGAGATAATATTCCATAGAAGAAACATTTTCAGTGCTCAATGCAATTGTTGGTAGACTGAATCTCTATATTGTCTGGTGATGAGAATGCTTTTTATTTTAAGCATACACTTCCTGAGACCTTGGAGGTTCACAGGGTTGATTCCTTTCAGCTGTTCAGTTACCACCTAGATGTCAAAAATCCTGTCACTGCAAGACAAGTAACCCACTAGCCTATTTTCAGTTCTCACCTTATGGGGGCATTGCAGCAAAATTTCTTTTCTAAAAATCTTTTCTTTACATCAGTAAAACAATTTCTTTTTCCTTAATGGACTTCTGTGAAACAAGTGAGTATTTTTCCTTTTATGCCACAAAAAATACAGTCTTTAGCAGAAAACTAATGTGGTCAATCTCCTTTTTTATTTCATGAAGTTATAAGCTGCTGAAATCAGGGTCAAGCTACCTTATCAGTTTTCTGTGCTCGCTGCAGTTAAATTAATGATCATTAGAAGTGAAATACATTTGCTGCAATTATCTGTTCATAAGCTGCACTATGACAGGAATAGATGCAGAATTGATCCTAATGGAGTATATGGGGGTTATAAATTATTTCCTGGGGTTCTGACGTGTGACATGGGAACACACATTTCCTGTGGCTAGTAAGAGCTGGGGGAACTGCGCTTTCTTCTCCATTTGCTCACTAATAAGCCTACAACACTTTGGTGGAGGAAAATGCAAACATACAAGGGCAGTTTTTAATGCTGACACTATTTAAGATTTCATAAAGCATTCTGGAATATAAACAAAGAAGTTTCTAAGCAAACAAATATCTTTACTGTACTGAAAACCTTAACACAGTTGATAGAGCTCTGATTATGACCCAAAGCTGCCTTTGGAAAATTGTCACGAATAATGTGTTTGGTAGAAAAAATATAAAAGCAAGAAAACAAATGATATGCATATAAATGAACACAAATTCTGCTAGACTGTATAAACAGGTGATTAAAAGTTCATTGAGTGTATCTTGCAGCAACATTTTACGATAAGGAGACACCACAAAACAAAAACAACTAAAGGTACTGGAAGTTGCAGAAAAACTGACACACTGGCACTTGTAGAATTTCTACAAATTTAAGAGCTCTACAATACATATGGCCCACTTTACTGAATTGTGCTTTGAGTTGAATCACTAATATATATCTAATCCTGTGATTTTTACAGGGCAATGAAGACATGAAGATAGAAGATAAGCTATAAAATCAACTTGTCTCTTAAAGACTGCCTTCTAAATTCTTTAATAATTTTGATAGACGCCTAAATAAATGGCAACTTCAGTAAATCAGACTGTTTTCCTTGGGTTCTTAACTCCACTAAACGTCTTCTACAACTAGGTCACTAAGTTTCTACAGTCCATAATGCTGTAAATATACCGATTCTTAATGACATCTAACGTTTTTCATTTGTGATGGTGATTTTACTTACCTGAGCTTACCACAATATGATTGAAATTTTTTGGAAAGACAGACACAAAGGGTTGTGTTGAATGCTGTTTCACATTCACATTTTATATAAAATTAATTTATAAATCATAAAAATACATGAATTATAGTAATCTAAAAAAACGTAAATATGAGTAAGGTAAGTATTCTGATACCTAGGGATATCAGATAGACCCTAAATAGACTGCAAGACCCTCAGATGATTCAGCCCTGAAGAAATCTCTCTCATTAATACTCAGTTTCCATCTGGAAGTTACAAATAATTTTTTATGATTTATGTAATATATGTACACACACATTCACACATACATATGTAATACATTGATATTACATATATAAGAATGTCCTATAAAGTATTTCTGAAAAAGCTTTAATGGTTACCACAGTAATGAAAGAACTAGTCATGGTTTCATTAAAATTAAGAAAAACAGTGCGGTTTCATTATAGATGAATCTGTGATAATTACATTCATTACATTCAGTGAGAAGTTTATCCATTATTTTTCTCTGATAATCATTTTAGTGTGTGCTAGGAATAAGTATTATTTATTTTTCTTCCAAATTATTGTGGAAAGAATAAAGTGTTTGAGAGCATGGGTGTGCTTATACCCTTCATTTTTTAAATAGTTACAGTGCCTGCAGCAGAGGATGTCAGTTCCTCTTCAGAGCGTGTAAGTCTCAGTGAATATATCCACTGCTTCTGGGGCTTATCTTTTACAGACAAAAAAGGATCTCTACCTCCCTACAGAAAGAAACATGCTTCTTTAACCTAGAGGAGTCCCACTGGATTATGTGCAATCCAATAATATTCAAGCAAAAAGCTCATGCACTACTTTTGTAAAGAACACCTTAGGACCATATTAAGAATTTTGCATATTCAGCATCAAAAGCATGAGTACGTGTTGTATAAAAATCATTTTATTTGTATACCAGCTATAGTAAATACTCTTAATCAACCATTCCCTTCAGGATAGAAGACTTACACATATCTATAAATCCTGTAGATCCTCAAATAAATACAGAAAATGCAGTAGTGGACTACAACTTTATTTCAGAGGATGTTGATAAATGCTCTGGGTATAAACAAAAACCCTGTAGATTCTATTTTTTTGTTCATCTTGAAGATTACAGTGATTGATGTCTAGCACAATGTTTTGAGAAACAGTTGGTCCTGCTGGGGGCTCATCAATACCTAAGAGTTTGGAAAGAAAGTTAATATTCAAATTCAAGGACCTTCCTACAAAAATTCTTCTTGTTGTGGAGATATTTTCACTTCAACATCAATATTTGCAGGCAGTAGTTGAGAAACTCAGACAAATTGAGGTCTGTTTCAAGCTATAGCAACTTGAACTTGCTTGGTCACCTAATCAGTGAGTCTGTGGTAGGATGTAGCAGCTTTCCTGAATGCCACTGTACTATCTCAAATTCTTTCATTAACCCTTTTAAAATGTATCTGAAATAATCTTCAAGACTCATTTATTTGCTTGTTCTTTGACAATCCACAAAAACATTCATCTGGGAAAGAAGAGAATCAGAACATTCCCAGCACACGCTGAGAGAAGTGTTCCTCTAGCTAAACCTGTCTCTGAGTTCAAAGCAAGTTATGTCATCTAAGAATTGTTTTATTTAACTCCTTCTGTGAGTTCTATTTAGTGTATGAAACCTCTAAGTCAGCTCTGGGCTTGCCTGTATATAAGCCATTTAAGTTTGTCCTCTTTCCTCTCATGTTAGAAGAAATCTCCATGAATGACAGCTTTATTCTGCCCAGAGGGAATCTTCTGCCCAGTATGTGCTTAAACAAATTTAGCTATTTCCATCGCTTCTCAACTACAACTGATCTTCGCAGTCATCCATCTCCCCACTACCAACTTTTTTTTCCTTTCCATTCTAGATTATAGTCTGTGAGTTTAACAGTTATTTACTAAATACATATAACTGCAATTACCTTTTTTGTTAATGTTAAAAAAGAGGTTTGGATAGCTGTTGAAAGTAAACAGCTCAAATTTGATGGCAATAATGATTGATGATCCTTTAGTATTCATTCAAGTACCTTTGCAAATTTAGCTGTTTGAGAAATCAATTGGTGAATTTTACTGTATGTATTATACATTTCTTGAAAAGTGTCAAAATTTAGAAATAATAGATTCTCTCAGTTTTATTCAAGTTGATTTTATTTGTAAAATGAAACACTGAATAGCATTTCTTTAAAGAAAGAAATCAAAAGCTATTTTTTACAATCAGTTATGTTTTTCAACCATCATAATTATAGGGACTTAAGCATGGGTCCAAAACATTCTGCATGTGTTACTGTGGCTGTATTATTAGTTTGTTCATTTCTAGTTTTGAAATATTCAGTATTTTTAATAAATGAAAAAGCTTAAGTGCAGGCACAATATACATTTATGGTAAATATAGCCTGTAGATTTACACATTTTTTAGAAAAGCTCTTGGCCTTGACTTGAAAATGAATGGTTATGAAAGCAGATAATTTGAGTAAAATGCCAAGTCTTTCCATTTCTTTCTGACTTGGTAGTGAATGGTGAACTTATTTTAAAGTGAATTAGTAACATGATGCTATTGCATGGGAATGCACAGTCTGTTAATCATCCTTCACAAGTCTCCAAGCATTCTCTGTACAACTATTGTTGAGAATGAAAAATTATTACTCATCTACCTTGAAGGCTTCACAGCTGTAATAAATGTAAAGTGTCAGCTACTTCATTTCTAAGGGAATTATTTTGTGCTTCCTGCAATTTCCTGAAAATGAATAAAGTTATAAAGAAATCTGGATAAAAATGAATTGCACGTTTTAGCTCAGATTGTCCTACTAAATTCTACCACTTCATAAATAACAAATTAAAGAGCTGGAATAGTAAGGAATTAAACAGCCAACAGTATTTCTGCCTCTGTGCTTTTTCCTTAGTTCTGCGTAAGTGAATCTGTGACTGACAATCAACAAATCTGTATTGCCTGTTCAAAAATAATGTAGGTACTGAACATTTTCTACATGAGTTGCCTTTTCAAGGGTCAGTCAAAGTAACCAATGCAGAAGGAAATGATTCATCACCAGTAATAAGATGCCAAACTTATAGATTGGATTTTGAGGCAGAAGTTGCTTAACTGACAGTAAGGACAAAGATTTCAATAACTCAGCACTGCTTATGTAGCTAATTTTTGCTGTAATGTTTGTGGAAACATTCAATTATACAAGAGGATGTTGGCTCAGCTCTCTCCCCAATATGAGGAGGTTGCTCCCATTAAACTCAAGGTGAGCTGAGGCTTTGTGTTTAATTGTAGAACCTGGATGACTGAGCAAAATTAATCCTACAAGGAAAAGTTACTCCTGCAGACTTCAGCTTGTCTTACTGACAGATTTCTAATATGTAATTTCTTATCAATCTAATACATACTTTCAGTAATATTACAGAATTTTTACCAATTTGCATGATATTCACAATGTGTCTGCATCTTCATTTTCAATTAAATGAGCTTTTGAATTTATAATGCTGATAGATTACAGCTGGTCAAATTTTGAAGAAAGGGTTTTCAGGAATATACATTTGACTTCAAGGTAGCTGTTTCTTTCAATGATCTGCAGATAACAAAAGAAGATTAAAATACAGTGGAAAAAAATTACAGGTTGAAAATCTGCAGTTGAAAATTTAGAATGTTTTATTTACATTTTTAGTTTTAGACACTAGTAACTCCATGAAAATATTCTCTTGACACATAATTCTCAATCCAACCATATCTTCTAAAATGTATCACAGCACTTTCCTCTTACTGAGAGACTACTGTTTGTATATTTTGCTATGGTGAACAGTTCAGAGAAGAGGATGGACACTTGACACTATTACAGTTCCCTAAAGCACTACACTGGCACTTCTGAATTGTTTCATAATAAAAAAAAATCACTTAGTTTACCAGAACTTGCAGTTTTCAGGGAAAAACAAACAATCAAACAACAAAACAAAACAGAGTGTTACCACAGAAATAAATGTTTCTGAAGTCACTATTCCCCTCAAAAGCCATTTTCCACAGAAATACTGTTAACAGAGAGATGTTCTATTCTGTTCTTGTGTATTTTGGTGACTGATAATACAATGGGTGTACATTATGTACATTTACATTAATTTTATAAACTGAATGCTCATCACAGATATACATCTAAGCATGCTATTTTAACTATGCAATTTACTTGAAAAATGAAAGTGAGGGCAATAGAAATAGAAGCCCTTTGCATGCATATGTGCCAACAGCAGAAATAATTTGTAAACAATGTCGAAGATTATGAGAGTGCTGGAGCACCTCCCTTATGAGGACAGGCTGAGAGTTGGGGCTCTTCAAGTTAGAGAAGAGAGGGCTTCTGGGAGACCTTATAGTGACCTTCCAGTACCTGAAGGGAGCCTACAGGAAAGCTGGGGAGGGACTATTTATAAGGGCATGTAGCAACAGGATGAGGGGAAATGCCTTTGAACTGTAAGAGGGTAGATTTAGACTTAGATATCAGGAAGAAATTCTTTACTGTGTGAATGGTGAGACACTGGCACAGGTTGCCCAGAGAGGTTGTGGATGCCCCTTCCCTGAAAGCATTCAAGGCCAGGCTGGATGGGGCTTTGAGCAGCCTGGTCTAGAGGGAGGTGTCCCTCCCTATAGCAGGGGAGATGGACCTGAATGCTCTTAAAGGTCCCTTCCAGCACAAACCATTCTATGATTCTATCATGGAACTGACCTGTTGATCAACATTCTGTAAGATGAAGTAGTTCTTCTAAATTGCTTACCAATAACAACAACGTGAGCAAAATTCTGGATTTGTCCTAACTGATTGTAAGCCAATGTAAAGATTACCTGTTTCAGCACAGATTTCATTGCAACACATAATTATCTATTCTGTAGCAGATATAGAAAAAGAAATACTTTTGTTAATGTACAGAAAGGACGGAAACGTTAGGATCAGAGAGTCACAATTTTGCCATCTGTGGTCACTCTCTGTTTAATATTCTCCTTACAGGAGAATTCTCCTGTTATTTCTTGCTCACCATGCAATTACTGCACATGGCAAAAAAGAATACGACAAAGAGAATTTCTTGCCCATTGCAACCATGTTTTGTATTTTGAAGCAGGGAGTCAGCAAACAGAAGGAAAGGTGAGAAACTGTTATTTCTTCTAAAGGAAATAGGCACTGGATGAAAAAGTTAGAGGGACTGTGTCAATAGAAGGAAAATTCTCACATGCTTCTACTGACTGACTCTGAGGACTTCTATAATATTGAGATAATAGAATAGAGACAAGCTATTGGGAATATGGTGTAATCACAAGACTTGCTCATTAAACTCCATTAAACCTTTTGTAGTTTTCTCTGTCTGTCAATAATGCAAATTAGATTTGCTTTTTAAGATGAAGTCTCCTAAGCATACTACTTTGTCTACTTCTCTCCTTTAAAGACACTTTACCAAAGTCCTAAGTGAAAGTGACTGTAATTGGAATTTTAAAATTAAATGACATTGCAGTTATTTGTTACGTCTAGGCTCAGATACTATGTAGAATTCATAGTGATTATTTTGTCAGGAAAACAATTAATTAAAAAATATATTGTTATTATTGTTATTTCTAGATATTAGCATATGTACTGATCTATTTTCAATATAAGATTTCATAGGAAATGTCCATTACACTAATAGTTTTTATTCTAATAACCTAGAAAAAGATGTTAATAAATATCGTAAAAGAAAGATTTTTATTTGCACTGTAGCTTACCACAAAATGTTTCCTTACTAATTTCATATGTAGGTAGCTCCAAAAGAAAGTCCACCTATTTATTTCCACGCAAACTACAATAGATACAAAGAGCTCAATAATGCTAGTTGAAAGAGCAAATGCTCATCTACACAATACTATTTTTCAACATAGTCTCCACCATTAGCTATGCATTTTTGCTAGTGATGTACAGGAGCCTGCATGCTGCACTCATAAAAATCTCTACCAACAGAGGTGACCTACTGTCACTGTCACCACTGCTAAAACACACCACCCATCACCTCACATCTATTCTTTGCTCTCCATAAACATTCAGTGAGAATCGGTGAATGTCAATGGGAGCAATTTTTTCTGCATGGAGGAATTCAGTTCCACAGCTTTGTTTCATATACACTTCCATATCAGACACCATTGTGTTAGAATACCGCTCTGCTGCCATCTGTCATATGGCAACAAAATGTAATGGAATATTGGTGGGAAGGTTCAGCTTCTACTGCCATACCACCAACATCATCCTCTGACATCATGGGCCAACACAATAAAATAGGAGGCATTACTTCTGGAGCATCCCTTATACAATCTCTGTTTAACATATAAGACAACAACAATCTTTAGATCACTAAGATTTTCCTGTAGAATTCTAACCATGGGATAGCAAAGTCACCTTCCTCTTTCTAGCCAGAAAAATCTGACTTGTCTTTTTCACATTGGCTGAGACCTCAATAAACTAGCTTGTGAGCCTCAGTCCTTCTAAGGAGACTGCTGTTTCATCATTCTGGCTGTCATCGCAAAGAATGAAAAAGGAATCAAACCATAATCTTCATTATTCTGTGGGAACACTCCAGCTACTCAGATTTTGTATCAAAGTGACTTCTTCACTACCACACACATTTTCTGTGTATGTAGAACCCACATAAACATTAAGTTCTGTGTTCTTCTTTCAGGGTCTGAAAATCTTACAAGATAAAGCATACAATTTGGGAGTGGTTAACTCCACCTGACATAAAATCCTGTCATAGTGGACCAATACATGGGTCCAATATATGTCATATCATACATTAATACCACAAAGTTTGACCTCACATTTTCAAACACAAAATTTTGATGAATAATGTAATAATATAAGAATAAACATTTTGAGATGGGTATGGGATAGTAAAGGTAAGAAGCTTACTGAGAAAGATGACAAAATTTTGGTGCATTGAAAAATGCCTCTTTTCAAAAAGTGTCAGTAGTCAGGGTTAGGCCACAGATGATGGTATATGATTACCATTCTTTACACAAGTACCTTATTTATGCTTCAGATCTGTAAATCTTCCTGTTGGCTAAGATAGAATATGGCCTTAGCCAGTATGGCCACAGAGATAACTCTTCCTTAGTGTGGGTAAATGGAGTATTGCTAAGGGCTGCAGAGCCCTGAGCATTTGTATGAGAGACAGTGGGTTGGAAATAGAGGAGTTTGGGAAGTAAGAAAAAACTCTCTAGAATTTCATTTTATTTTTTTTCTTTTCAGAGCTAACTGACTTTCTTTTGAATATGTCAGATTGTTTTATGTCCAGAATTCAAAGTATCTTGCAAACTTTCCAGCTTGGAAGCCCTCAGAAACATTGAGACTGATTCCTTTCTCATGACACCAGCTCTAATGATCTACTCACAACCTCTGTCTGAGTAACACCACCTTTTTTTTTTTTTTTTTTTTTTTGGTACAAAAATGGGATAAAGGAGATTTAAATCAATATTTCAGATAAAAAAAAAACCTTGATTTGTGCCTAGCACCAGAATTGCTACATTTTCGTAAGGATCTATGCATGTCTCAGCAAGAGAACCTGAAGAATTTTTACCAACAGAAAGCATATCTATAAAATGAAATGCATTATACTTTTTGTAAGCATCACACATGCAAATCTGAGAATCTTTACTTTTGAGTGATTCCTCCATTCATAGTAGAAGTTTGTTATTTTCAAGGGTACATTACTGGTTTTCTAAATTTTTCTTAATAGTCTGTCCATCCTTAGTACATTTTGCATACTTAGGCTGAACCAGGAATTCAAAGGTGCTCCACTGGACTTTAAGTCAATACTAATCTTTCTAGAGCTCTTGTTGACTTGAAAAAATGCCACTTTTGGTTCTGTGAATTTCAGTGTGTACGACACTGGAGGCAAGACAGAGCCAGCCTAATCCAAAGCTCATCATTATCACTGGAAAGGGTTTTTTACCCAAGCCCTTTTATGTATCTAATTCTAATACACATATAATACTTCTGGTTTTGAAGGAGTTGTTGAAATGTTTAAAATTAGCCTTGTGCTTACTCAGTTGAGGTCTATGAAGGCAGAACACATATACTGGAAGGAATTTTTCCATTAACTTCAAACATTTTTTTGCATTCCCCCTTTATAAAAAGGAGAGGAAGAAAAGAATTGAGTAACGCTTAGTCTGACTTTCCTCCTGTGGTTTGTTTTCTTTTTCAGAGACATTCCAGAAATGTATTCCAGATGTTTTCAAATCCTTGTAACTTATTTTCCATGCTATGTATAACATTTTCTACCATATCTGTTCTCTCTCCCTTTCTTTCTCTAGTTTCTGTCTCCCTATCTTTTTAGCCTCGTTGTCTTAATATTTTCTTTAACTCTAAGTTCCAGATGAGTTCATTTGTATTCTTTCAGAGGTCCTGCTTGGAAACACACATTATCTGCTAGAAGACATATTGTTGCACACACTAATATCTCTTCCTTTGTGAAGTTCTTAATTAAATAATAATATTTAGTTGTGTTAGCTGGATTTTAACAATTGTAAAGGATATCAACTTCAACAATAAATAAGCTTTTGAATATTAAATTGGCATTGCATTTCAGCACACTTACTCTGATAAATTATAATCTTATCTACTATTCACAGTGTGAAGCGTGTCAAAAAATACGTGTGTCCTTTGTCTGGCTAATTATAAGCCAGTTGCTTAATAAATCTTTCCATAAGTCTGCTTCAGCATAATTTGGCAATTTTATTGTTGGAAAATGTTGCTTGTCATGAAACAGAAAGTGGCTGTCAAGCCCTTAGAAGGAGAAAGTCGTTTTAATGAAGCCCAGGATATTTTTCCAATCATTCAGATGAACTTGGTCAACATTCCTTTCTCCACATGAACTGAACACGTGAAGTTTCACCCTTCTCCTTGGGAGCTGCTGCTTGGCAGTGATGTTTATACAATTCTTCCTGAGGTTACAGTTCTGCTCTACAGAGCTGATGGGAAACTGCCACTCTCCAGTGTTATTGCTGGAAGAGAAGTGTATGGGAAAAGGCCAGAGCTCCACTGGGGGTTCCAGATGCTCACTGAAAAGAAACAGATTTTTCACAGCCCCAGAGTACCTACTCAGGACTTGTTAAAATTCTCTTTATTTAGGGTGGTGATATTTTTTCTTGGTTGACTAAGTAAAAATAGCTCACAGCAGTACTAACAACAGTATCTGAGCTCCCTTTTTATTTAAAAGGCAGACAGCCAAACCATATACAATGCAAATAAGAGCAACATTGACTTACAGCAACCAGGGATCCTGCCTATCACATTTGAACAAATGCAGATGGCAACTGCTCATCATAGGCATATTTTAAAAGTTTTAAAAAAATAGAAGCAGTCACATCTTCAAACATTTTCATACAACCATGAAGACCAAAGATATAAGTAGACCTCCAGATGACATAGATCACTAGTGAGGTATATTGACATTTTGGAAGCTGGAGGACCTTTTACTTCTGTTTATACTGTGCTTATCCCATCAGAGAGGAAAATTATTCAGATCAGAGTTAAATTCCACTAAATTCAACATTCTTGAGATTAGGGATTTAATTATTACCTGTTATATTTTACTGCAGTGGCTGATGGAGAGCTCAGCTGAAGTCAGGAATACACTGTGGTAGTTCTTGTACACAAATAGAGCTCTCAGCTCCTAAGAGCTTGCAATCAATGGAAAAGAGAAGGGAAGAAAGGGAAGGAAGGGAGGGAAGAGAAGAAAGGGAAGAACTGAGGAAGGGAGGGAGGGAGGAAGGAAGGAAGGAAGGAGGAAGGAGGAAGGAGGAGGGAGGGAAGGAAGGAGAAGAGAAATTTACCAGAAGCCTAGCAGAAATCTGCTGGACTACAATAGATTCCATAAGTTTTGTCCAGCTCTTTAATCATCAAAACTCTTTTACTTTTTGATTTAATCCTGATATTGTTTTTGTTATTTTTGTTGTTGATGTTGTTTATATGTTTTGGGTTTTCAATCCAGAAGGGAACACTTCATTAAAAAATAAATCAATCCTGAGCAGTTTCAAAATAGGATAACTTTGTCATAACTTGTCTAGAGCATGAAGCATAAAAATGCTTCTGTAAGGAAGAATACAGCTCTCTGGAATCATGCCACCATTATGAGTTTACTTCTGAAATAAAGAAACAAGTTGTCTTTGTTCTAGGATTTAAATGTTCAAATGTCAGAGCCAACATTTGTAATGTTTGGAAAGAGAGGGAGGAGAAGGGAGAGAAGGAAAGAAGAGCTTTATTTTGCGAACTCTGCTCAAATTGAGAGTTCCAGAAAAACAACGGAAAAAGAGTGCTTTGGTTGTAGACAGGATGTACCATGAATAACAATGTATCCTGTGGATATTTACTATGAAATGATGTTTAACTGAAAGGAAAGTGGGAGTCACCGCAGCGAGCAATTCCCATCCGATTTCTTACCATGTAAATCAGGAGCACAGAAAGGCCATTTATGGGAGTCTCACTGAAACAATGGCTTTCCCTGTGCCAAGTGGTGACATCACACTGCACAAAGGAGAAGGAAGAGGGCTGTAAGTACAGGCTGCATTGCCAAGAGCTTTGTTTTGTTTCCAGAGAAGGAGAAAGAAAGAAAAAAAAAGAAAAAAAGAAAAAAGAAAAAAAGCAAAGAAGCTTTTTTTTTTTTTTTTTTCTCAAGATGATAATATTACACTGAGAACAAAAAAGAAAAAAGAGAAATTTCAAAGAAATTGCCATGTGGCTAATTCAATGTATTTTGCAGCTCTTCAGTGGGATTTGAACAGTACTTGCAAAAAAAAAAAAAAATCACTACTAATTTTAAACTTGTGGTATCCAAGCAAACCGAAAGCAAACACAAACACACACTCACACATGCACAAACACAGCCAAAGAGATGAACATAAGACATTCTCTTTGTGAACTAAGCTGTTGAGATTTTCCGCAGTGTCTAGCTAACCACAACTGTGTTTTACAGATGAGTAAGTTCTGAAATATTATTCTTCTCCACATAAACTAATATACAAATAAAAAGTTTGATGTTCATGTTTTCGAAGAATTGTTATTTTACTGTATAAAGCTCAGGATCATGAAGAAATCCCCAAGCAGCCCCTGTCTCCTAATGATAATGGTATCTCAAATCTAGAATAACTAAAAGCAGGTCAAGAATCCCAGAAAAGATCCCTCACCTCACCTTCCTTCATATTTTTAAAAATAGTAAAAAAATTTAAACCATTGGAACAGATAGAAAAAAATGGAAAATTCCAGGGCTTCTGAGTCACAGAAATGAGGAAAAGTTTTGCTATTGAATTTACAAGAGCCAGAACTTATTTCCAGCTTTTCTGTGTTATGTGTTCTGTAGTACATTATAACATACTAGGGAATGCCACAGTAATGATCTTCTGTGACATATACATGACATTTATTATTTGTAAGACTGTGGAGGATTAATATAGACTATACTATTCTGATAACTAATAGTTTTGTTAGGGAGGAAACACATATGCTTTTCCAAAAGGCATCTGTTTGTTACTACATGATTTTAAAAAGCCAGATTCCACTTATGTTTGAATCATGAATATAATACAGATATAACAAGGCCAATCTATGTCCAAGGATTAATGCATTATAGAGACCTTCACAATGTTTGTTGTTGTTCATTTCTCAGCCAGTACTTAGGATGAAAAGAGGGAAAATGAAACTAAACACAATTACAAAAATGTGTTGGAATATTTCAGAAGGTGGGGGAGGATTCTGGGTTTAACAACAGAAAATGAAACTACTGACTTCAAAACAAAAATACAAAACTGTGCTTTATTCATTACTCATTATTTTACTTGCATATTGTTCATTCCACTGTTAAGGTCAGGAAACACTGCAAGATGTAGAAAACTATATCTTTTAGAGGCTTTTAAAACAAAATGCTCTCTATAACTACCTGAAGGGAGGTTGTAGTGAGCTGGGAGTCAGCCTCTTCTCTCTTGTAACTAGTGACAGGACGAGGGGGAATGGCTTCAAGTTGTGCCAGGGGAGATTTAGGCTGGACATTAGGAAATTCTACTTTTCTGAAAGAGTGGTCAGGCACTGGAGTGGGCTG